>NC_137101.1:38288051-38322429 GCF_949357685.1 Gobio gobio | reverse complement strand
TCGAAATTGGACGAAAATTGCACAGTACATGCCCAGCTTTAGAAGCAGGAATTAGAATTAGAGCGAGTTTGACAAGGGCCAAATTGTGAGGGCTAGACGACTGGGTCAGAGCATCTCCAAAACTGCAGCTCTTGTGGGGTGTTCCCAGACTGCAGTGGTCAGTATCTATCAAAAGTGGTCCAAGGAAGGAACAGTGGTAAACCAGCGGCAGGGTCATGAGTGGCCAAGGTTCATTGATACACATGGGGAGCAAAGGCTGGCCAATATGGACCGATCAAACAGACGAGCTACTGTAGCTCAAATTGCTCAAGAAGTTAATGCTGGTTCTGATAGGAAGGTATCAGAATACACAGTGCATCGCAGTTGATGACCCCTGTCCACAGCCGAATGCGCCAACAGTGGGCACATGAGCATCAGAACTGGACCACGGAGCAATGGAAGGTGGCCTGGTTTTCTTTTACATCACATGGATGGCCGGGTGCGTCGCTTACCTGGGGAACACATGGCACCAGGATGCACTATGGGAAGAAGGCAAGCTGGCAGAGGCAGTGTGAAGTTTTAGGCAATGTACCTGCCATCCATGTGGACGGGGCCGGATCTAGGCATGGGCAGGGGTGGGCTGTGCCCACCCAAACGTTTGCCTTGCCCACCCAATCAGAATTTAAGAATTGATAGCGTTAATCTGTTTATTACGATTTGTGCATTGATTAAAAACAATCTTGATGAAGGGCTGTAGAATGCCCCACACAATCACAAAAATAACACCAGAAATTTGCAGTATTTTTTCCTTTATTAATTAAAAGTAACGGCGCAGCACGTTATATAGCCTACTCACGCGCTTCAGTCTGTAGCAGAAAAGCAGAGTCTGACAATCACACGAGCGAAAACGGGCAGACATATTGCGTGGAGTTGTATTCGTGAATATCTTGTAAATATTAATATACAGCTATGATTTGATTTTTGATTAATTCTAGGTTGAATTTAGCTTAAAGAAAAACTTGCTAATTTAAGAACGTGCATTTATTAAATGGACAGAGCTAGAACATAGTTCAGTTGAAACCTTGCCCTCTTTGGCTTTGTGTCAATGCTGTTAAAGGGGGGGTGAAACACTCATTTTCAGTCAATCTTGGGTACCTATAGAGTATTGCATCTTTCATGTCTCCGAAAAGTCTTTCGTTTTATTATATTTATAAAAGAAAGATACGCTGTACCGAGTCTTTCCTAAAAAAGCCGAGCAGCTGGGGCCGTATTGTTCGGGCGGAGCTAAAGAATGACGAGCATGCGCAGCTATTGCGTTGAGCTATGCATGTTTACATAGAAAAACAATGGAATCGATAGCTAACAACACAAACATTTGAAGCAGTTTTATTCACCGCCTGCTACCAACACATGGTCGTGAACCTTAATCGCTGGGATTGCTCCATCTTTCAGCATTAGACGAGCTACAAATCCAGAGGTGAACTGTACCTTGTTTATAAACCATCGTCGCCGAAATTCAGGGAACAAATAAACACTTGCACAACTCCTGTTCCAGAAAAACAAACTCCATCCACTGTTCCATTAACGCTGGATTCTTTGGGAAGCTGTGCAGGGTTGTCTTGCTTTGGAGACATTGTTGATTCGGTGAAGTTCTGTGACTGCAGCGCAGCCGGCTTGCTCTCTCGCTCTAGTCGCACGCACCCTACTGGGAGAAGAGCCTGTACAAGGACATTCCGCCCCATCTGACGTCACATATACCCATACTCGAAAAAAACTTTCCGAAACTTATGAGAAACCGGAAGGAGTATTTTTGGCACAGAAATACTTCATCAAACGTCCAACTTTTTATTTTGAAACTTTGTCCATGTTTAGGATGGGAATCCTAAGTCTTTAACAGTGTAAAAAGCTCAGTATGCATGAACCAGCATTTCACCCCCCCTTTAAACTGAATGTACAAGGCAAACTCTCTGCTTAAATAACAGCACTGAAATGAAAATGTGCTGTTTATGTTTTAATTAGTTTAGGGTCATTCACACAGGACGCGTTTTTGCAGTTAAAGTGCAGGTCTAGAGACGTGTTTTTTAAAAGTTATTTTAACTTAAGTGCCGCGTTTATAAAGCTGCGTCATGCACGATACTCTACAAAAGTATAGAAGCAAGATGTGAGCGCAACAGTCAAACACGGGTGATGCTTACATTAAAAATGATAGAAAAGTAACGCAATGGAATAAAAAAAACATCCTGTGTGGCATTTAATTGACCCTTTCCACTCAATTAAAGTTGCATTCATTTCTATAGTAACATAAGCTTCCAAACGTTCCAGAGAACAGGTGGTAGCTGACACCGGCAACAGTTTATAAATATTATCGTCCAACTCGCACCAGAAGATTGTCTTCAAGGTATCCTCACTCCATGGTACCATATTGGAAAGATCAAGAAATTTCTCAATATATTCTTCAATCGACCAGCCATCTTGAAAGAGGGAGGAGTAATTTTGTAGGGTAAAAGGATTGGATGTCCATGGTTGTTGTTGGTTATGGTCTGGTCTTCTGTCAGGCAACAGAAGAGAACATCAGATAATTTATTGAAAGAAGCAGATGTCAGAGTTGAAACAGGAGAATAACAGGTGAGTTTGAACAATGATGATAAGCTCCAAGTTGTAGACTGTATTTAACTTGCGTGTTCTTTGGTTGCAGGAGGTGAACAGGAGATGATGGCTGACCAAGAGGATCCTCGAGGATGGCTATGGTAGACAGATGACATAAGACAGACGAATCTAGCAGGCGAATGCTTCAGGTAAGTACAGCAGAAGGAGTCTGTTAGGTCCATGAGTGACGAGACCAGACACTTGTGAGGTGGAAGGTGACTGCTTAAACAGAGGAGCAGGTGATGTTGGAATGTGTGCAGGTGGTGAGCAAAGAGGATTCTGGGAGTTGTAGTCCCAGAATCTGTCTGAGGGTGACTGAGCTGGTGAATGTGACAGATATAGGTTGAAATTTTCAATACTGCAATTTTAAAAGGTTTTTCTTTATTGTTTTATTCACAAGGGAATCCTCTCATAGCATGTTTTTTCAACGGATGCTCAACTTTAAGTGGGCTTATTCCCGAAACACGTAGAGCCATCTATGAGGTTCTCAAAGAAAGACATCTTAAGGTAGATATAATTTTATCCTCACCACTTAATATGTCGACATATATAATTACCTTATTGCAAAGAATATGTCGGTATCAGTTCTGTTTTTATCACTTTAAGTGAAGAATGCACATTGTTATGGGGTCTGATCCGGTGGTGCTGAATAAAGCCAGTGCTGTCAGTGCTATATAGTTCAATAGGGTCAGTGCAACCCTAATGAAAACTAACCATGGTATTACTACAAATAAAAAAATAATAATATTGTAGTAACACCATGCTAACCATAAATTAATAATATAACTGTGGTTATACAAATGGTAATCAATATGACAAAAAACATGGTTATTATAATTAATCCATAGTTAATTTATTTCCATGAGTGTAAACTATGCACAGAGATTAATGCACACAATATAAATGCATGTTGTTTACTACATCTCGATCTGCTTATAAAGACTGCTCAAGTGCTGCATTTTCCTAAAGCCGTTATCAAATGGTAGATTCCTTTCTGCTATTAAGATAATTTTACAGTTCTGCATATGATTGGGAACAAAACCAAATACTTTGTTTTGGAATGAGACAAGAATAAAAACAATACTTTGAAAAAAAGTGATGCTTAATTTGTGTCAATTATCATTTTAAATCACTTTAAATCTCTGTGAAACCATGGAACTGAATAAACTTTGAAAATACATACAGGTATGACTATAGGCCTATACAAACAAACAAACATACAGTACAAACACACAGAATGAGACCTGCACCTGTACCAGGCCCTAAAACATAAATAAATAAATAAAAAACTTTAAATTTTGATGCGATTTAAGTGATTTGGGGACTACAGTGGATGTAAATATGCAGCTGCATATTGGCTCGAAGAAGGGAGGTGAGGATAAAGTATTGGATGTATTTGAAATTGTACATATTGTACGTTTTGTGGGTCTTCAATTGCTCTTGTTAGTATATAGAGCAGCAGTTAAAAGGCATATATAATGTAATTCTTGGATGGCTGCAGATTCTGGTGGTGCTTCTCTGTCAGAACTTTTATAGTTTAATTTATGACCCCAAGAATGGCAAGGTCTAGGTCTTGGGCTTGAACAGGATCAGATGAATATCTTCTTTTACAATGTCTTTTCTCTACTTTAGGCTGGACCTCTTCCTCCTCTCCCCTCTCGTTCTTGCTCGTCTTTATCCTCACCTTCACCCTCCTCAAGTGAAGTAGTAGACTCCTGTAAAATATTGTTTAAAAATGATTAATTCATGGTTTATTTACACATGTATTGTTCTTTTTTCAGTGCCCTAAAACAGCAGATGAGTAGATGAAAGCAATTATAGATTTTTTTATGTTGATGTAGGGCAGGGTTTCTCAAAGTCTACATTCAAAGGTCCAAATCTGAATTTTCATCAGTGACAAAGGTCCGGAACAATTGAGTCCGGCAAAGGTCCGGCAAAACAATTCATTCAATTCAAGTGTCTGGATTTTTCTTAAAAAAACACCACAAAAGTAACATGGTGCAAAATACAGAGCAGTCTAATGTGAGAAATGGCACTGTCTGTCTCCCATCAGCTGCCGAAACCGTGGCACAAAAGGTGTGGTTGCTAGACGGAGAAACTGGCCCAAATGTTCATTAGTCAAGCTACTGCGGTGTGAGTTCTTTACAGCATTCATTGCTGAGAATGCAGACTCACACCGATAGGTTGACCCAAACATGGTAAGAACACAGATGGCTACTATCTGTAGATTGGGGAAATTTTCAGCTGTGACCTTTTTAGTCCAAAAGGTAACAGTGTCACAGTCCACTTCATGCAAAGCCACATTTTCCTGCAAGTCAATGAGTTCAGTCTGCAGAGATGCCATGCTTGCCCACGGGAAGATGCTCTTGATTTCTTTTGAAAACTCCTCAACATTCTTGACTAGGAATGGAGATGGAATGCAGAGCAGCACTTGTCTGCCTACATTGAAGCCCTCAAAGCGCATCCTGAAATTTTCAGCTAGCTTGTCCAAAAAGGAAAGATGGTGACGATGGTGATTGCCATTAGTCTGCTGGAGAAGAGTTGGAAAGTGGATATGTGGCACTGTGATGTCACTCTTAAAAATCTCCAGCCGCCTTTCAAAGGAGCGTACTGCTGCCATCAAATCACACACTGTGTTGCCTTGGCCCTGGAGCTTCAGATTTAGTTCATTTAGATGAGATGTTATGTCCACTAAAAAGGCCACTACCTCCATGGTGTCATTATCCCTCAGAAAATCCAAGTAATGGCATTATTCTGCTGGGAGAAAAACATCTCCAAATCTTTCCTGATGGCACAAAACCTTTCCAAGACTCTTCCCTTACTCAGCCACCTAACATTGTTATGGAGGAGTAAGTCGTCATAAGCAGCATTTACCTGATAAGAGAAAGAAAAAATATATACAAATAAATAAATACATTATCTTTTTGTGTTGCAGAAATATTCATAAAGTGAACACAAACACCTTTGTAAATGCTGTAAATGTAAATGGGTTAAAGTCTGTTGTAAGTAGATTTTGATGACAACCTTTAATAGTTCCAAATGCATATAATTACATTTTATTCACAATTAAAAATGATTAAATAAATAAAAAAACATTTGTGAAATAAGGGTTGACTTATCAGTCAGTTGGGAGATTTTCAGCATTTCCTGCATTAATTATGCCTTAGTTACACATTGATTAAAATAGTTAAAGATGTAAATGCTTTTGCTCTGAAGCCATATTTTTTTATTTGGCCAGTCTCTCTGTCTGTGTGTGTGTGTGTGTGTGTGTGTGTGTGTGTGTGTGTGTGTGTGTGTGTGTGTGTGTGTGTGTGTGTGTGTGTGTGTGTGTGTGTGTGTGTGTGTGTGTGTGTGTGTGTGTGTGTGTTCAACACTTAATAAACCCCTATTGACCCACACACACAAAAACACAGTAGAAGTAAAAAGTCAAATACATTCTCACCTCAGTCAGGAATGCCAGCAGAAGACGGTGCTGAAGGGCAGAGGATGCTCTCAGGTAGTTCACAAGCTTCATAATGGTTTCCATGACGTCTTAATATTCTTTTCCAAGGAGCACCATCAGTAGTGATGGACACAATATGCTTGACATTCCTCTCCTCTAGTGTGACAGAGTGGAGTAAGGCCCAGTATGTCTTCACAGAATGTCCCCTTTGCCTTGCTGAAATATCTGACAAACACACATAGCTGGGCTTGGTCTGTGCTATCTGTTGACTCATCCACCGCAAGTGAAAGGCAGGGTGCATCTTTGATATCATCAGTTAACTGCTTTACTAAGTCATGGGCAAGTACCTCTGTCCTCCTGGTTGAAGTGTCATTGGACAGTGGAATTTTCTTTAATTTCTCTGACATCTCCTGTCTCTCCTTTCCCTCAAACAAAGCATCTGCTATCTCCACTAAACACTCCTTAATTATCTCTGCATCTGTGAATGGCTTCTTGTTTTTGCCTAGTACCCAGGCCACATGGAAAGATGCTTCTGTAGCTCTCTCTTGCTGTGTCACAGCTCTCACAAGCAACTTATTTGTTGATTCATATGAAGACTTTAGCTGTCGTAGTTTTGCTGTCCGTACCTCTGTATTTTGTGGATATTGCCATTCAAAATGACCGTGTTTTGATTCATAATGCCGTTTGACATTTCCACTCTTCACAAGTCCAACTGTCTCGTTACAAATCAAACAGAATGGCTTCGTGCTGGATTGGGGCAAAATGAAGGCATACCTCTCTGTCCAATCATCTTTGAAAACTCTATTTTCGTCGTCAACTTTTCTTTTCTCGGACAATGACATCCTCCACACCCATTCAAACGCTTACTGCGGTGAAGTGTCGTGTCGCGTCGCGCCAACTCGCGCCCAATCACGTCAAAAGTATACACTCACTGGATGTCATGGCAACTGAATCACGGAGGAAAACTTTAAATATCTCGCCTTCGCTTTAATCTCGGACCATCTCCACAAAGACATAAAACACTAAACAAATGATTTTGACATGCGTTTATCAAAGTAGGAAATCCAGCCTTTTAATCCCTTACACACAATTACTGCTGTTGAAATACGAAATGGAGGCGGGTCCGGATTGAATTCCCTCCGGGTCCGGATCCGGACCAGAGTCCGGACTTTGAGAAGTGCTGATGTAGGGTGTAATGAAAGGATGTCGGATGGGGGAGTTTCTGCAAGAGTCTCTAGAGCAGAGAACTGCAAACATTCCCCAACCCACTCCATTGCCAGGGACATACATGGCAATGCCCTTTTTTGTTGTGGCAGATGAAGCTTTTCCTCTGAAACCGTACTTAATGAAGCCTTTTGCCAGGAGAGGGATTTCCAGAGAACATGGAGTCTTCAACTACCGGCTATCCCGTGCCCGCCATATTGTTGAAAATACCTTCGGCATCTTTGCGAACAGATTTAGTTTTTTTTTTAAACCACAATTAATCTAGATCCAAATGTTATGGAGGTTATTGTTATTGCATCATGTGTCCTTCACAACTATTAATGTGATGAATGCGGCAATGATTTTCTATTTGGAATAACTGATCAGGATGGGCAAAAAATCTGGAGACAGGACCCTACCCACGGTCCATGAATGCAAATATGTGGCCAAACAAAACAGGGAAAGGCTGATGGAGTACTTTAACTCAGAGGCAGGAGCTGATAGAAGTCTGAGAGGTGAGCGGTCCATGCCAATGGGCTAAATTGCTGTAAATACTTCTTTGCACCCACACCCAATTCAGCATATTGTACTAAATGAACATCAAGGTTTTGATGTTGAGGGTCTCTTTCTCATGTGCAACTCTAAAAACTCCCTCAGAAACCATTCCTGCCTTGGAGTGTGAAATGCTCCACTACCAGAGGGAGGGGTTCTATTTCCTTTAGCTCCAGACCGCCAGAGGCAGTGCTGAAAGCACTAGTGGAAAACTCCCCGCGCTTGATCGAGAATCGAATTAAAAAGTTGTCGCCTCGTGACGTGCCTTGAACTATAAATAGCCCCTTAGCACGTCACCTTGATCTCATTCTCACTTGTTGAATCGAACGTGACGATATTTTGTGCAGCTTGCTGCTGAAGAGATCTTCAGGATATATCCCGAGTTGTTTCGTCTTGATTACACTGCTCTAGTATACCGATTGTTGGATTTACGCACATCTCGCGGTGCAACACGATCGTGATATACAGATTGAATCACGCAAGAGGCTTCAAACTGCTGGATGCCGGCAAGTTTGAATGCTTCTGTTACTTTATACACTCGGAAGCCCTGGCTGCCTCGGCTGAGAGCGTATATGAGCCTGATCGGAGCGTGAATCAACCGTGTGCCGGTTTTATCAACTTTAGGGTGAGTATTGATTTAACATGGATGCACTTCAATGTTCTACGTGCCCCAACGTAATAGATATAATGGATGGACATCGCCAGTGTCCTACTTGTCTTGGTATGGATCATCTTAGAGAGGCACTGACAGACCCGTGTCCGGAATGCTCCATTATGCCGTCAAGCTCGTCTGGCGGGTCTAGAATCTGCTTCGGATAGTTTGTTACCTTCATCCAGTATAACCACAGCTGATCGTAAGCGTAAGCAAACATCTCAAGGTGAGAAGAAGACTAAGAAAACTAGATCGTCTGATTTAGAACGTAAAGTTGATCAGCTGTGTTCTGCAGTAGAGCTGTTATTGCCACTTCTGTCTAAAGACAGCTCATGACATGACAGATACACAAAGATCAGAGTCACACATCGTTGCATGCAAGCCCTAGCACCTTGGTCACAGCAGCGTTTTCTCCTCACAGGATTTCCATTGGGACCTCCACCTGCTCGCTGTTTTCTCTCTTGATTGGGCAAGAGAGAAAACAGTCTGTGGGCTGGGTGAGAGGAGTCCCTAAGGACGCTGCGAGCTCGATGCAGACAGCGTTTCCTTTGGATGTGCTCGATGGCAGGTAGCGGAGTCCCTGTGATGCGCTGGGCAGTTTTCACCACCCGCTGCAGTGCCTTGCGCTCCGCAACAGAGCAGCTCCCATACCATACTGCGACACAGTTGGTCAGGATGCTTTCTATTGCACAGCGATAGAAGTTCAACAGGATAGCCGAGGAGAGCTGATTCTTCCTCAGTGTCCTCAGGAAGAAAAGGCGCTGGTGAGCCTTCTTGACCAGGCTGGAGGTGTTGGTTTTCCAGGACATGTCCGCCGAGATGTGGATCCCCAGGAACTTGAAACTGGAGACACGCTCAACAGCCATTCCATTGATATGGATGGTGTCGTGTGTGCCTCTTGACTCTTTCCTGAAAAAGTATTATTATTAAAGTATTATTTTTATTATATATATATATATATATATATATATATATATATATATATATATATATATATATATATATATATATATATATCTTTTAAAGTATTATTACTGACTCTTTCCTAGGTGACCATAAGTCTGAGTGGACATCCATGACATGCGGAGTCCCACAAGGGTCAATTCTTGCACCACTCCTATTCAACCTGTACATGCTCCCGCTGAGCCAAATAATGAGAAAGAACCAAATTGCTTACCACAGCTATGCTGACAACACCCAGATCTACTTAGCCCTATCACCTAATGACTACAGCCCCATTGACTCCCTGTGCAAATGCATTGATGAAGTTAACAGTTGGATGTGCCAAAACTGTCTTCAGTTAAACAAAGACAAAACCGAACTTATTGCATTTGGAAACAAAGATGACATTCTCAAGGTGTACACATACCTTGAAGCTAGGGGTAAAACAACTAAAGATCAAGTCAGGTATCTGGGTGTGATTTTGGAGTCAGACCTGAGTTTCAGTAGTCATGTCAAAGCAATAACTAAATCAGCATACTATCATCTCAAAAATATATAAAGAATTAGATGCTTTGTTTCCAGGACCTAGAGAAACTCGTTCATGCTTTTATCACCAGTAGGGTGGACTATTGTAATGGTCTTCTCACCGGCCTTCCCAAAAAGACCATTAGACAACTGCAGCTCATACAGAACGCTGCTGCCAGGATCCTGACCAGAACCAGAAAATATCCATGACCATATCACACCAGTCATCAGGTCTTTACACTGGCTTCCAGTTACATTCAGAATAGATTTTAAAGTATTATTACTGGTATATAAATCACTTAATAGCCTAGGACCTCAATACATTGCAGATATGCTGATCGAATACAAACCCAACATATCACTCAGATCATCAGGATCAAGTCAGTTAGAAATTCCAAGGGTTCACTCAAAGCAAGGTGGCGGCAGTGGCTCAGTGGTTCATGTAGGTTGTCTACAAACTGGAAGGTTGGTGGTTCGATCCCCGGTTCCACCTGACCAAGTGCCAAGGTGTCCATGAGCAAGACACCTAACCCCAGCTGCTCCCGACGAGCTGGATGGCGCCTTGCATGGCTGACACCGCCGTCGGTGTGTGAATGAGTGTATGAGTGGGTGAATGTGAGGCAAATGTAAAGCGCTTTGGATGGCCGTAGGTCTGTTAAAAGCGCTATATAAATGCAGTCCATTTACCATTTACCATCATCGTAAACATAGTCGGTTAGGTCTTTTAAATGAACGTAAACATGGAATTTGCCAGTCACCGCCAGCATTTATGGTCATTTTCACAAGTTTTAATGGCCCACAGAATATCTAAACATGCAATATATCAAAAGAAAGAACAGGCCCACTGTTTTATTCCAGCTTCATACATTATTTTTTTAATCAACACTTGAATGTTGCAAGTTTCATGAAAAAGCAACATTTTGAGCTTAAAGCTGAGAAAATCACGTTTTTGTAAAAGACTAACGTTACGTCCGAACGATGAACAAAACACAGATTTTGAAGATCGAGTCCATCAACACCCCAAAGCTTCACAGTCCTATAATTCGTCATGGGTTGACATTTCATTCAATAACATTAGGCAGTTGTGATTTATATGCTGTTTAATGTTGATGATCGCGTTATTTTACATATGCATCTGCTTACACATGATATTGCACGTTGCTGCTTCTTCGGCTGTGTTGTGTGTTTTGATCAGGAGATTTTGTTCTCGTCCAGGAAATGCGCTACAGCGCCCCCTACACTGTAAACCCGAACGTTCAAATGAATTAAATAGATTAAGTAGTGTCTACTCAAAGTTTTAGAAAAAGTTCTATTAACTTAATTATTTCAAGTTGTTGTAACATGGTCTTCCTTTTGAGTAATTTTAACTAATAATTTTTGATTAAATGGAACTTTCTTGAGAATAAGTAAGCATAATCTAAAAACATAAATTAAATACAACTTAAAATAATTAAGTAATTACATGCCTAGAATGATGAAGTCCTGTTATTTCTATTGTTTCAAAGATATGATTTAAAAATCAACTTAATTTAGCACATGCTAAAATAAAATAAAATCTCAAAGTGCTTAACCAAATAAGTAAAATCCATCATATCAAATAAATTACAACCACAGCCTATTAAAACAATTTAATTGGGGCAAACTGAAATGCGTTAGGTAAGACATTAGTGGAAGACAAAATGTATTTATTTTATTTTATTTTATTTATTTATTGTATTTGTATTGTCAGTTTAATGTAACCTATAAATTTTTTATTCAAGTGTTGAGCAGCTCCAGGGATAATTTTTTATTCCGAATTAATCTGATTCAACATTCGAAGCAGAAGGCGGCGCTAATGCATTGCACATACTACGCTGATTGCTATCCTAACAGCTCTGTGCAAAAAAAACAAAAAAAAACGGAAGTTGACAGTTTGAACGCGGGTGGCAGGAAGCAAGCAACAACAGAAGGCCTGCACAAAGTTACTACCTACGTGGCAGCAGTCAGCATCATTGGACTTACTGTAAGTTTTTAATGTTAATATTTATTGACCTTTACTTATTTTATACATTTGTTGATGTGTTTATCTCAGAGAGCGTATACCTTCACTGGATTATCACGGGAGTCTTGTATTAACATTACCAGACTCACTGAATAATTCGACGACGGATAGATCTAGGAATCACACTCATTCCCCGCTTAAAGGTGGTGTTAGAAAATTAGACGTTAGTTGAACCACTAAGGCCGGCTACACACTGCAAGCGTGGCGTGAGCGTCTCAGCTGCGTGGCGTGTCCGTTTTTATTTCGGCTCCCATTGAAAACCCCACGCAGCTGAGACGCAACAGAAACGCCACGCTCACGCCACGCTTGCAGTGTGTCGCCGGCCTAACAGACACCTCGTATGCAATAGTTCGATGTTTTTGATGATGGAAACTTTCAATAGTGCTCCGCTAAGGTCCATTATCATATTAAAAGAGCATGAACGAGCATAATAGGACCTATTTAACTACAGTTCCTACACTGACACAGCAAGTTCGCGTTCTCTGTAGCTTCTTGGGACGCTCGTTTTAAATTCTGTGAGAGCAGAATGAGACGGAGATTCCTGTTAACTGAACACGAGGGGCCGCCATTTTATGTTGCGTCGGTTTTAAAACAAACGACCTTGCAGGAGGCAAGCTGCTTTTCATGACAAATATTAATAAACTAAAAACCCTTGCCAGTAAGTCTTTAGTTTGTAGAAATTGCATTATTGTTAATTAGCCATGCAGTACATTTCCAGTGCTGCTACTTGTCTTTACAGTAATGTTAATTTAGCTTGATGCCTTTAGTAGCTAGAAACTTTGGTGATCAAATGAAAAGATCATTAACAGGGAAAGTATAAAAATGGAAGTATTTATGATTTGACACTCTTTGAATGCTTTTAATTGTCCAGTTTCAGATCAGGTCATGCATTTGCATCTCTGTTCCAGTTTCAAGAAGTTAATACAGAGTTAAGAAAAAACTGGAGACCTGATAAAGATACCAGGTAATCCAATGCTTGTGAATTATTCTATCAACCACCCCTCCCCCCCTCTAAATACCAACTTAAATCGTTTTTTTTTTCCTCTCAGACAATGTTTTAGTGTGGTGACCTTAAATCAGACGCACTCCCACGTATTCGACTTGCCTGTTTGAACAAAATAAAAAGCTTTTTGCTGTATTTAAGTCAACAATTCATGAATGTGTTCTGTTCATAAATTCCATCTTCCTAATTGATATTTAACCTTTGGGCCTGCCTAGATCATAATTTACTTAACTTTGTATTGTGTGATGTCACGAGAGGCTGTGTCCTGGAGGGGCGCTACATTCCCCTGAGATGGCTGCAACCACAAACAGCTATGGCTCCATCTGCTGGTGGAATCGGGAACTCCACCCCTCAATACACCACATTCCCGCACACCTGGGACTGATCAGAGTCTGATGAGCTGAAGGGCTTTTTAAGGATCAGAGACACAGTTAATGGGTGTGTGAGGTTTGGGAGACAAGCTTCAGGCTGTGGTCTTTGCAGAGGAGGACCAGATCGCTCAAGTATTGTTTCCACGAGGAATACTGAAGGTTGGAAATACTTACCAGACAGTTGAAGGACTTACGGCCAAAATGGCCACGGGCTGCAGCGCTGATTGAAGTAAGGTTGAAAAAGACTGTTTACTTCCCTAAGGGAATCGGGATAATGATTTCACCATCAGAAGAGGCATCGTTTAAGTTTTGACTGTTGAAGATCAACCTGAACCTTAGTTACACTTTTGAATTTCTGTTGATTCCCAAGAACTTTAATAAAATCCTTGGTTATATTTGAACTTTGTGTCCTTGCACTACTTGAACTGTCCTGCTTAGAGCTGTGCAGCCTCTCACGATATCACAATATGTTTGCAGAAAAGAAATGATTGGTCTAAAAATTAGTCCAAAAATTAATTCAAGATTTGTCTTAAACATGTTAAAAACGTATGCTGAAAAAAGTTTAATTATGCTGTTTTACATCTATAGACATTGTATAAAACTGATTGTTTTGAGGAAAACATGTCGTCATTTTAAAGCAGTGTTAGCTGTATTCCATAATCATGTTTTGGTAAGATAATAGTAATTAACTTGTAGTTATATTTATTAAGTATAAGCAATTCTGTTATACATTTAAAAAATGTTGGTGGTCTAAACTGTCATTTTTTTTCTTCGCCTTTTAGGTTGCTGGTTCCAAAATGATCTGGAAGTGTAAGTTGTGCGCAGCTTCTTTCACGTCCAGAATACAGTTATTTAGACACTACAGGCTGCAGCACAGCCACTATTCCAGAATCAGCCCTCTTCCATGCTTGTACACTGATTGCATTTGTACATTTCAGACACTTAATGCACTGAGTACTCATTTGTCAAGATATCATATAGTACAACCTAGCAGTTGTACAGAACCGAGTCAGGGGCCTGTGATATTTAAATGCCCTTTATGCACATTTCAGCAACCCTTTTCTGAATCAGCCGTTTTCAGTCATCTCAGAAAGCATTTGAAAAATCATGAAACTGTGACGTGCCCATATAAGGATTGTAGCTATAAAACAAATGTGTACTCCTCATTCAATTCTCATAAAAGTAGAGAACACCAAGCAGGTGTTGCATCAGACTTTCAAACTGATATTGTTAGTGATATTGTTTGTGAGGATCCCCGTAATATTCAAGCCAGTATTTCTGAGGTAACTAGTGATTTGCATGAAGAATGCCCAGGCGACAGCAGAGAAGAGGGGAGTGGTGATCAGTGTGACACTGGCAGTCTAAGAAATCAACTTAAAAAAAACGTATCTTCATTATTCCTAAAGATGCAGGCTATCCTCCATGTCTCAAACACAGCTACTCAGGAAATAGTAGAACACTTGAATCAGATCTTCTCCTTATCTGAGCCATTGATCAAAGAGGCAGTTAATAACATACTGCAAAGAAATGGTCACAGTATTGCAGAACCTACACTGAGTGAAGTTGTTGCCGCTGTAATGGACTGCAATGTTTTGGCTACATCAACCTCTAAAGGTGCCGAGTTGAGTTCATCCAAGCGCAGAAAAACCTTTATTGAGCACAACTATCCTTATGTAATGCCAGTGGAGTATCAGTTGGAGCAATCTGGACATACCAGCATGTATGTTCCTATCCTTTAAATGATTCAAGAGTTGTTTAAAAACACAGACATTCTTAACAAGATTACTGAAACAAATACCACATATGGTCAATATGTTTCATGCTCCAATGGCTCTCATTTAATTGAAAATGAGTTACTGTCAACAGGGGATCTCATCCTACCACTCCAGCTATATACTGATGATCTTGAAATTTGCAATCCGCTTGGCACATCACGCAAAATTCTCAAAGTTTGCGCTGTATATTGGGTCCTTGCTAATGTGCCACCAAAATACAGATCAGCATTACATGCTATACAGCTAGTAATACTGGTAAAAGTGACAGATGTCAGTAAGTATGCATATGCAGCTGTACTTGCTCCATTGCTGCGTGATGTTCATACTCTGGAAAAAGATGGTGTCTTCATCGAAAGAGTTGGTCAGAATGTCAGAGAAACTGTCTTTTGTGTTTCTGCTGACAATTTGGCTGCTCATGGATTAGGTGGCTTTGTAGAGTCATTTAGAGCAGGTCATGTTTGCAGATTCTGTACAGGCTCAGTTGAAGAGTTTCAAGTAACTGAAGTCAGAGAGAGAAAGTTTCCTCAGAGAACCAAAGCCAGCCATGACCTACATGTGCAAACTGTTCAAGAAAGTGACAATTTGAGCAGCCACTTTGGTGTTAAAGGTGGCTGTGTCTTGCGTGAGTCCCTGAATTACTTCCATACAGTCACAGGGTTTCCTCCGGATATACTCCACGATCTTTTGGAAGGTATCGTTCCCATGGAGCTTTCTCTTTGTCTTAAAGAGATGATCCGGCTGAAGTACTTCACTTTGGAGTATTTGAACAGCAAGATTACATCTTTCCCATATCAACACACTGATAAAGTGGATAGACCTCAGCCACTTCCCAAAAAGTTTCTTTCTCAAGGAACGATTGGAGGAAATGGGCATGAAAATGCCACTCTGCTCCGACTTCTTCCATTGCTTGTTGGCAGTGTTGTACGAGAGGGTGATGAAGCATGGGAAGTTTTGATGGAGCTGAAAGAGGTGGTAGAGTCAGCATTGTGCCCATCATTTATTGATGAAACCTTAGACTATTTTGTGTGCAAAATCAGTGATCATAGACAGGCACTGCTAGAGGTTTTCCCTGAGATTAGGCTCCGTCCTAAACATCATGTGGAGCATTATCCTGCTCTAGTCAAGTGCTTCGGGCCCCTGCTGCACGTTTGGACCATGCGGTTTGAGGCCAAGCACCGCTTTTTCAAAAGAGTGGTGCATGATGCTCAAAACTTCAAAAATATTTTGAAGACAATGGCAACTAGACACCAACACATAATGGCATATCATCTTGCTGCACCATCATTTTTCAAGCCAAAAATTCAGGCATCCAGGGTTGACTCTGTTCTGGTTTCATCTCTACCAGAGGTTGCTCAAGTACACATTAAAGATCAAACAACTAGTGACACAATCTACAATACATCAAATGTGTCCATTGATGGCACAGACTATGTCTGTGGAATGTTTCTGTCTGTAGGAGTAGGTGGTGGACTGTCTAAATTTAGCAAAATAGAACAGATCTTCCTTGTGAATCACAATGTATCTTTTCTGTGTTGTGATTATGACTCCTGGTATGTAGAACATCTACGGTCCTATGAGCTGTCAACTGCAGACACAAGACTGTCGATCCACCTGCATTCTGGTCTGAACGATACAGCCCCTCTCTCAGCATACAAGATAGACGGCTTGCTGCTGCTGACCCCCAAGCGGTTCATTCAAGTGAGACAGAACTGAGTTCAGGTAATAATGAATGGTTCTTTTATTTATCAGTTGTGTCTTTTTTCACTCTCTTTGGAATTAAGCAATTTATAAGCTGTAAATGGTACTCTTTAACAACCTGATTTTTCTCTTTTCATTAGCACAATGGCAGCTGCATCCCCAGAACCAATGATTCTTCGTGTTGTTGATCCAGACCAGGCTAGAAAATTAAAACTCAGTTCACGACCAGCCTCTGTTGATGCACTGATCAACATTATAAAACAACAGCTGGAAATTGACCTTGACTTCGATTTGCTTTACGAAGATCCAGACTTTGACGGGAAACTTACTTCCCTTGCAGACATTGATGAATTGCCAAAAAAAGCTGTTGTGCACATCTCACTTTCACAAGACTCCAGCTCCATTGCATCTACAGTTCTACTTTCAGATGTCTCATCTCCAGAGCGTCTCAGCAGGTGGCCTCCAGGTCCTTTTCCATTACCCACATTTTCATTTGATGTTGAACTGAAACTTAGACATGGAAATGCAGAATATGAGAAGAACAACACACAACTTAAGTTGACAAGATACCTAAAGCATGACATTTTAGAAAAACTTGCATCTGCTATATATGGGTTTAAGGCTTACCCAAGTGATAAAGAGATCACAATGGCTGCTGAGGCTCTTGTAACCAAACATCCCTGCTTAAGGGAAGCAGGATCTGAGACTGGCTGGAATGGGTGGAAAAAAGATGGGCAACTATAGGAACAAGATGAGACAGGCTGGATGTCAGGAGGTCACTGTTAATGCTGGAAAGAGAAGTAGAAGTAATCCTGAAAATGATACATTCCAACATTAAAAGACCCAAGCGAGCAGAATTAAACTTCCTACCCAACTTTCCCCAAGGAAAGGATCCTTCAAGCCTTGCGCAGTTGAGGCAGACCATTGTTGAGGAAGTCAAGAAGACTGAGAAGAACCTGCCCCTCATTAGAAAGATGATGGAGACCACATTTCCCATATGCCGACAGACCATAGTGATGTCCTGCCCACCAGTGAACAAGCTCATGGACCTCTGGCCTGCTCTCAAAATAGAGTCTGAGGTAATATGGTTCAGCTCTCTTTTAAAGTGAAAATTGTGACTCTTACTCATTTGGCTGCTATTTTCTGCTTTATAAATGTGCTAGATTCTTCCAATTTAACTATTTATTTTTAATCAATGTTGCTGTATTGTCCTCCAGCTGTTATTTCAATGTAGTTGTATGCAGAGTTCCAGCGGATTACGACTCCATCCAAACCTTCCCAACACATTCTATGCTGAGCTTGACCTCCATCTTCCTCGACTGATGACCTTATTCAGACAAAAGGCATCAAAAACTGGGAAGATATCAGATGATCTGGCTGAAATTTTAAAAATCCACGATGAATAGGTAAATAAATCTATTACACATTTCATAGGTTGAACCAGTGGAACATTGAACAGGTTCAATGATTCAAACAAGCTTTGTGAATTTTGCAATTAGTCCAATTTGTGTTTGCCATTTGTCTGATTGCATTAAATATGTGAACATGTTATTTGTGGACATATGTCCTGATTGGACTGTTTAAAATCTGCTTTTTTCAGTAAGCTCTTCAGTATATACAATTCTGTTTTTATCTAAATAGGAAAACCATGACATCCACACCATGCACACTACTGTTCTCCATGCCCTTCCTGTGTATCTGCGCGAGGATGTTTCAAGATTTTTCAGAACCTGCACAGTGAGTCTCCTTAAGTCACTAACATATTCTACTGTGTATTATGTAAACAGTACATCCAAATACTAACATGCTTTAGGACTTGCCTTTGTTTAATCTACCCATACAGTTTTTGTGTATGGTCTTGTTTTCTTTCTCCTCACTAAAACTGAACTGTATTGGCGTTTTATGTAAGACATTTAATTTAGCTTTAGCTTGGTTTCAGTCTATCTAACACCACTTAGATTCTCTGATAATGTGGCTGATTCATGTGTGCAGTAGGGGTTGAACCGACTAGTCGACCTTAATGCAATGCCGTGACGCTTTAAGCTTGACGTTGATCATGTGACACTACTGTATAATTGTCACCATCAAGTGCGTGGAAATGCTTCACTAAATAGCTTGTAAAAATTTCACTTGGAAAGTAAGTCTGTCCTGAAGTACAACAAAAGTACAAGTGCAATGCACACTTATCTGAAAAGGCATCCGCTAATGTTAAGTGAGGAATGCAAATCATCTTGACAGCAGTCAGTTTACCCTTCACAGGGAGTTTGATTGACAGGCGATCTGACCAATCATAATCTGCCATTTCTGTTCGACAAAGCAGTCAGGAGAGTTAGTAAATTAACGTTGAAGGATTTGAACTTGAATACCGGTGTGTACTGACATCTTTCCGCAGATAAAACGACACTCCTTCTTATGTTCATTCATGTTTATTTGATGCTATAAATTAACTAGAAGGAAGAGATGATCCGTTCACGAGCAGCTTTAACTGAGGCTCTACAGCGATCTGTCAGATACATTAAAGAGCCACAAAATCTGCTACAATGGCGAATAACTCGGATGTGTGTCTAATGTTACCTTTGAGTGCAGGTGAGGACACGTTCGAGCTGCATTCGGTGCAGTTGGAGTTGGAGTCGTTGGAGAAGCAGATTCGCGGCCTACTAGACAGACAAGCCATGCTGAGAGAGCGACGAACAGCGCTTGAAACATCACGTGCCGATGCTCTCAAGTCAGTGGATAGTAACTGTGGCGAGGTGGACGAGCGAGAGACATGGGAGGAGCGAGCGAGAACGGTGTGCGTGATTGAGAATGAACGTCACCTGCGAGGCACACCAGTCTCGAGTCCTCTCATGAGGGAGCACGGAGACATAAAAGGACGAGCGACTCAAATGAAGGACGAGAGAGGACCAGGCCTGGATTTTAATTTGGGTTTTATTTATGTTCTTTTTGATTAAAGTATGTTGTATTGTTCGCCGGTTCCCGCCTCCTTCTTCCCGGGTTTCGGAAGAAGGAGGCGGGAACCGGCGAACAATACTCCAGGGCGTTACACACCACCACCATATGACTAATAAGTCAAAGTCCAAATCACAGTCTTTGCTGTCCTAACTTAATTGACATAAGTACCAATGTAGAACATTATATAGAAACTGTGTCTATTCCTCGTTTAGTGAGGTCAAACATTAAATCTACTGTAGGATCTAGGAAAAATCTCAATATTAGTGAACAAAAACAATTTCTAAAACTAGGTCTTCTAAACATTAGATCACTCACACCTAAGGCGGTTATTGTAAATGAAATGGTCACAGATAATAGTTTCGATGTACTTTGCCTTACTGAAACCTGGCTTAAGCCAAATGATTATTTCGGTCTTAATGAGTCTACTCCACCAGGATACTGTTATAAGCATGAAACCCGTCTGATTGGTCGTGGCGGCGGTGTTGCAACAATCTATAGAGATATTCTTAATGTTACTCAGAAAACAGGTCACAGGTTTAATTCGTTTGAAGTACTAGTGCTAAATGTTACGCTCTTAAATGTAAGAAAGAAATCCGTATTATCTCTAGCCTTGGCTACTGTATATAGACCTCCAGGGCCCTATGCTGATTTCCTAAAAGAGTTTGCAGACTTTCTCTCAGATCTATTGGTCAACGTCGATAAAGCATTAATTGTTGGAGATTTTAACATACACGTAGATAACACAAATGATGCGTTAGAGGCTGCGTTTACAGATCTATTAAATTCCTTTGGGGTCAAGCAAAACGTCACTGGTCCCATTCATCGTCTTAAACACACACGATTTAATTATATCACATGGAACCAACCCAACCGATATAGATATTATACTGCAAAGTGATGATGTCACTGACCATTACATGGTAACTTGCATACTGCTTACTGCTGAAATCTGTCATGTTGCGCCACGTTATCGACCAGGCAGAACAATCCTTCCAACCACTATAGATAGATTCTCAAACACCTTACCTGGTCTGTCTCAGCTGCTAAGTGAACCCAAACAAACAGATGATCTAGAGGAAATGACTAGCAGTATGAGCACCATTTTCTCTAGTACATTAGAAATTGTTGCACCAATTAGATTAAAAAAGGTTAGAGAGAAAACTAAAGCACCATGGTACAACAGTGCTACACATGTTATCAAGAGAGAAACTCGTAACTTAGAGCGTAAATGGAAACAAACTAATTTAGAGGTCTTTAGAATCGCGTGGAAAGATAGTATGTCACGTTATAAAAAGGCCCTAAAAGCAGCCAGGGCTGATCATCTCCGCAAACTAATAGAAAATAACCAAAATAATCCAAGGTTTTTATTTAACACCGTGGCTAGACTAACAAATAAACAAGCATCGCCTGAGCAAAATATTCCGTTACAGTTTAGTAGTAATGATGAGTGAGAAAATAGAAAGCATCAGAAACAAAATTGTAAATGTACAATCTTTAATGATGTTTTAGGATTCAACCGCAATTATCGCCCCTCAAGAACTACTACACCGCTTTACAACTATAGGACAGGAAGAGCTAAATAAACTTATCATTGCATCTAAACCAACAACATGTTTATTAGATCCAATACCCACTAAACTACTGAAAGAGTTGTACCTGTAGTGGAAGAGCCTCTTCTCAAAATTATGAACACGTCTTTATCTTTAGGTCATGTTCCAAGAATATTCAAGTTGGCAGTCATAAAACCACTCATTAAGAAGCCACAATTAGATCATCATAACCTAGCAAATTACAGACCAATTTCAAATCTTCCATTCATGTCTAAAATACTAGACAAAGTTGTGACCGCTCAATTGTGCTCTTTCTTGCAAGAAAATGATATCTATGAAAAATTTCTATCAGGATTCAGGCCGCATCATAGCACAGAAACTGCGCTCGTTAAAATCACAAATGATTTACTTCTAGCTTCTGACCAAGGCTGTATCTCAATACTAGTTCTACTCGATCTTAGTGCTGCGTTCGATACTATAGATCATAAAATACTCTTAGATCGACTTCAAAATTACACTGGTGTTCAGGGACAGGCATTAAACTGGTTTAGATCGTACTTATCAGACCGCTACCATTTTGTCTGTCTAAATGGGGAAAAATCAAAGATAACGTCAGTAGACTATGGGGTGCCGCAAGGATCCGTGTTAGGCCCTCTGCTATTCTCTATATATATGCTGCCACTTGGTAATATTATAAGAAAACATGGAATTAATTTCCACTGTTATGCTGATGACACTCAATTATATATTTCATCACGACCAGATGAAAACGCTAAATTATCTAAACTGACAGCGTGTGTTGAAGATATTAAATACTGGATGACGTGTAATTTTCTGCTATTAAATTCAGATAAAACAGAGGTATTGCTTATTGGTCCAAAAAACTGCCCACAAACCTCTCACAATACAACTTTAACTTGGAAGGATGTCCTGTCACTTTATCCACTACAGTAAAAGACCTGTGTGTTATATTAGACCGCAACTTGTCTTTCGAAAATCATATTTCATATGTTACAAGAACGGCATTTTTCCACCTTAGAAACATTGCTAAGCTACGTAACATGCTATCTATTTCGGATGCAGAAAAGTTAGTTCATGCATTTATGACCTCGAGACTAGATTACTGTAATGCTTTATTAACTGGTTGTCCTGCATCCTCAATAAACAAGCTATAGTAAGTCCAAAACGCAGCTGCTAGAGTTCTTACTAGGTCAAGAAAATATGATCATATAACACCAATTTTATCATCTCTACACTGGTTACCTGTGAAGTTCCGTATCAATTACAAAGTATTGCTACTGACCTATAAAGCCCTAAATGGTTTAGCTCCAGTATATTTAACGGATCTTCTATCGCCCTACAATCCATCGCGCTCTTTAAGATCACTAAACTCGAGGCTTCTGGTCATTCCTAGGATATCTAAGTCCACAAAAGGAGGGAGGGCATTTTCACATTTAGCTCCTAAACTCTGGAATAGTCTTCCTGATATTGTTCGAGGTTCAGACTCGCTGTCCCAGTTTAAAACTAGATTAAAGACGCATCTCTTTAGCCAAGCATTCACATTATAATTACCTTTTATACTACAGTTAAATCGGATCAAAAGCATTAATATTCTGAACAGCAGCTATGCTAATTATTTCCCATCTGCTTTTCTGTTGTTATCTCGGGACACTAGTCCCGAGGTAACTAGTTCGTCAGCTCCAGTTTGTATCCAGCCTCTCATGGAGACTTCAGATGCCCCAACACCTGTGATGAGACGACTCGACGCCTGTGAAGAGACGACTCAACGCCAGCGTTGTTATGGCCTAAATTAATACATGATTGTTTATTTTTTTCTAACATTTATCTTTAACATTCTCTTTCTAACATTTTTCAATGTACATTTATGAAATGCACTTTCTGTAAAGCTGCTTTGAAACAATGTGTATTGTGAAAAGTGCTATGCAAATACATTTGAATTGAATTATTAACTAGCGATTTAATTTGACTTATTCTATGCCCCATATACTAGCGTTATAAGCTAATCTGTTTTTAGAGATAAAACTCTTTACATTCGATTTTCATGAAAACGCATCCCAGAGAACAATCTACTCGGTAACCATGTGTTAATTACCCCTAGGTTCATTTTTCACCGGAGTTGTCCTTTAAGTTACCAG
Source organism: Gobio gobio (assembly GCF_949357685.1). NCBI lineage: Eukaryota > Metazoa > Chordata > Actinopteri > Cypriniformes > Gobionidae > Gobio > Gobio gobio. Next base: position 38,298,942 of record NC_137101.1, on the reverse strand, counting down.
GAACACAAGGCTATAATCTGAAGAATTTTGACTTTTTCTTAAAAATCTCTAAATTCATAATTTATGAAACAATTACTTTGCAAATAATCAGGTAATCTTCTTTTTGCAGCTCAGTATATATATATTTTTTTGTTCTATTTATTTTAATTTATAAATGGTTATTTATTGTTATATTTCATTTAAACATTGCAGTGTGCTAAAAGTGAGGGGGCAAGAAAATGCTGTTCAATTGCAGACTTTCATGTTTACTTTTAGAGAAGTTAGATAAACTCAATTTCTGTGAAAACTCAAAACTTTGTTATAATAACTGAAAATAATTGAGTTGCCTTAACAGAAAACTGTAAGTCATATTTAGCTCCACTCAAATATTGCAGTTAATGAGCACTTTAATTTAACTGTTATCAAAAGGTACAAGTAGCAGGTAATCAACCTTTTAAGTTCGGGAAAATTGTGACTTAAGTTAATCAACTTAAAAAATTTGAGGCAATCGATTGCCTAAATTTTTTGAGTTCTGGTAACTTATTCGGGTTTACAGTGTCCCTTATAACAGTGAACACACGGAAAGCCGGAAAATATCGTCTTTGGCTATATAAATATAGAGATAACAAAAGACAAAAAAAAAAAAAACACTCACTGCTCTTGACTGAATAACTTTTAATAAGGGTTAATCTATATTTATATGCAGCGACATATCATTTTATGAAGACTATGCAGTGATATTTTACATTTGATTACTATTTTTGCACCTGACAATCTAGTTTAGACCTACATGAAAATAACTGTTTATTTCATTTGTATATGTTTGTTCTGCTGTATTTATTTGTGCTTTTGCTCATAATTTGATTATTTGTTCTTATTTTATTACTGACTGTCTTTAACAATATAAAATATTATATGAGTTAGGATATTAGTTTTTAGAGTCATAACCTTATTTATTAATCTTACATGGCTCAAAAACAATACTAGGCCTATTTTATTTTATTTTATTTATCATATTTTTTGTGGTGGGTCCAGAGAAAATTCTGGCAGGGCAAGTACAAATTTGAACCCCTGGAAAAAATCCTTAGCATTGAGCCCTGAAAAACTCCCCCCACTCAAGCAAAGCCAACCTCTTTTGTGTTGTAAATAGTTGTGTGATGTATAAATAAATGTTGTTTATATTTATTTACCAAATTAATTAATTTATTGTCTATGGCAACACCACGTATCCGTAACACTCCCACTCCGCGACACTAGTAGTTTCGGGAGGTCTACCACCCCCCCTGAAAAAAATCCCCCCCTCCCAAAGCTGTAAACCTAGGGGAAACACTGACTATATATTTTTATTTTATTCACCTACGAATATTTTAATTTTTTTATTTTAATTTCTGTAAAGCACTTTGAATTGCCACTGTGTATGAAATGTGCTATACAAATAAACATCCCTTGCCTTACCTTAATTATAAAATGACTTTTTAGTCAGCACTTTTGTTGTACTGAAGTATGAAGTCTCATGCCATTTAGATGAAGGGAAACATTTAACAAATCAGTTAACCTGCGCTACAAATAGTGTTTTGAAGGATATTGAACTAAATATATCTAAATAATTGGCTCATCTAAGTTAACTTTGTTATTGAAGATTTCTTAAAAATTGTGTTAAAATATTGTCTTGTCTCCTTCTTATGAACTCAATATCATGCATCTTCTCTTGTGAGCTTAGTGTATTGTCACACCCCTAGCGATTATAGATAAATTGAAGAGCCTTTGATTATCAACATGATGAAACACTGTAGCAATAAAATGAATTTATTGAGTGAAAAGAGTAATATCACACAAACTAAATACTACTAGAAGGATGACTTAATGGCCCGGTTTCACAGACAGGGCTTAGACTAAGCCAGGATTAGGCCTTAGTTCAATTAGGATATTTAAGTAACTTTTATAAACGTGCCCAAGAAAAAAACATTACTGGTGTGCATCTTGAGACAAAACAATGCCACTGACATATTTTAAGATTTGTCAGTGCAAGATTCTTTCAGTTAAAACAGCTCAAACATGCATTTTAGTCTAGGATTAGCTTAAGCATTGTCTGTGAAACCGGGGGTATGAGTTAAAAATCAGTAATCAAGACAGAAACTAGCAACTACATCAAACTTAAATGGAATCAATGGCAAGCAGATGAATAAGTTATATTGAGTGAAGCAATAGTCTGGGGAAGTCATGTTTGGTCTCTCAAGACAATGAAATGAATATTAAATATTATGAACTCAGATAGCGTGTATAACGATTCTATATGTCATAAGCTGACCCTAGATAAACAGAATCTACACAAATAGCAATCTCATATACAAAAAACCACCTCCTAATGGCAAGGTCTTTTGAAAAGAGGTTTAGCAAGTTTATATGAAGAGTTCAGATGCAAAAGCTGCTAAACGCCACCTCTGTCAAAAATTAGAGGTGTGTGTATGTGTGTGTGTATAAAATTAGAGGTGTGGCTGTTCGCGAGTTGCAAGTAAACACAACCGTGTTCCTTCAGCTGCTATAAAACTCTGACAGAAATGACATGGAAGTCACTTGCATCACAGTTACCCATACTGTGTTTCTTCATTGTTACATTTGGAATGCTGCTTTCATCATTTGCAATGTTTTCAGGTGTATCTTTAGTGATTTTGCAACTGTTTGCAACTATGTCTTTTTGTCCAAAGAGAGAGGTTTTTACAAAAAAAGAGAGCATATTGACATAGATGGTTTTGCAGCAAAAGAGTCAAATTTGTTACATACCAATGAATTGACTAAAGTGACATTTCTGAAAATTAGGTATTTCAATAACTGACTAATAAACGTTTTAATTTCCATTACAGTGAAATTACAGAACCTCGAAATTGGAGCCTTGTAAAAATGCTAATATAAAAGAAACATGTCAGACAGACTTAGGTTTTTGCATCGACTCTTCATATTTTCATTGCAGGTGGTTGAGTGATCAGTCCAGTGATGAGGGATGTTTTCCACTGATTATTCTTCTTGTTTGCAGTGGGAGAAAGGATTGCTTTCCAACAGTAGTGTTCAGCGAGTGCTGGTGTTTGCAGTTCCTTGTGTAATCCAGAAAACTGTAGGTCAGGCAATGGTGGACATGCAGGATCCTAAGCAGACTGATAAGATGCAACTGCAGGAGTCGTAAAGGTCAGGCGTTGATTGCTGAAATTGAAGAACTGCAGAAGCGATTGTGCAAGCTACATGATACATGCTTAGAAGGTTCACTTGCGAAAGTATAATCTTGGTTGTGCTGTTGTCCCTTTCCTTGTCAGATCAGAAACTGCGGATACTCTTATCTCTATAAACTCATTTGCAATGTCCAAAGCAAACAGTTAAAACAGTGTCTTTAGAACTTTAGGTATGCATTATTTTATTTCCAGACATCTTTAAAAAATCCTTAGGGCACTGTTTTGAACCCATGCAGTCCAAACTGTTGTGAAGTGTGATGGGACCTGTGGTGCAATCTTGTCTGCTATTTACTACACTCCAAGTTCGATGTGCAAGTGATTGTTTAAATTGCTCCTCTTCAACTTCTTGTCACACTCAGAACAACATTTTTTTTCAAGAATGGGTTAGCAAATGACGTTTCAGGTCTCTTTTATACATAAAACTTGCGTCACACTGAAGACACGTGAAAGGCTTCTCTCCAGTGTGAAGTCTTGTGTGAGCTTTAAGATTTCCTTTTTGTGAGAAGCTCTTCCCACACAGTTTGCAGGTGTAAGGTGTCCCTTCAATGTGACTTTTTTTGTGAAGGCGGAGGCTGTTTTTATGATTAAAACTCCTATCACATTGATCACATTTAAAACACTCTCCCGAGTGAAGCGCCATGTGGGATTTAAGGCTTATTTTACGTGTGAAACGCTTTCCACACTGAGCACATATGAACGGCTTCTCTCCAGTGTGACTGTTCATGTGATACCTAAGGTTTAGTTCTGTTGTGAAGCTCCTTTCACACTGATCACATTTGAACGGCTTCTCTCCAGTGTGAATTCTCATGTGGGATTTAAGGGTGTTTTTGTGTGTAAAACTCTGTCCACAATGAGTGCATGTGTAAGGCCTTTCTCCAGTGTGAATTCTCATGTGGACTTTAAGATTTCCTTTTTGATTGAAACTGCTTCCACACTGTTGGCAGGTGAAAGGGTTCTCTACATTGTGAATATGCATGTGGACTACAAGGTTTTGTTTTTTAGTGAAACGTTTCCCACACAGTTTGCAGATGTAAGGGATGTCTCCAGTGTGGAGCTTTATGTGGGTATTAAGGTTTGGTTTTTGGCTGAAACTTTTTCCACACTGTTGGCAGCTGAAAGGTTTCTCTCCAGTGTGAACTCTCATGTGGACTTCAAGGTTTTGTCTTACACTAAAACTCTTTCCACACTGTTCGCAGGCAAACTGGCTGTTAGATGTGGTCTTCTGAGTTCTTTTTTTTCGTGAAGAAGTCTTTTTAGTCTTTGTGGATTTCTCTCCAGATATGCAATCACGATGTTTCTCATGCTGATTTTTCTTGTACCAACTTTTGTCTTCCATTTCACTCAGTTCTTCACTCTCCTCTTTCAGTGGCATTAGGACTAAGGGGAAAAAAACAAAAACAGTTAACACCAGTTTAATTACACAAAGCAGCAGACATCAAAACCAACTTAAGACATAAAAACGGCTCCCTGAAAGAAGTGATTCCTGTAATCACAGAACCTCATCTCAATATTGTCAACTCTTCGCTTTCCTAATTTTCAAACTTTTAAGGTGTTAGTTATCAAACCCCTTAATAAATACAGCTTGACCATAGGAGAACCGGTTCGTTTTCAGGTTTCGAAGGCATCACTTGATGAAAATCCAGGATTTTCTTTCCTGCACCAGATTTTTTAAATCATTCTTAAAAGGACTTCATACAATACAACAGTTTTTCTTAATTTACCTTCATTATCTTTGTCAAATATAAATATAATATTAAAGCTGCTAGCAGCGATGAAAGGGCCCTCGCACATGCACCGCCACCCGGTGGCCTCAGGAAAACAGTGAATAGTGGGCGACATGCAGTTAAGCGGGTCAATATAGGAGAAATATGGCAAACTCACTTCAATGTGCCACACTTCCTTCTGCCAGCAGGTGGCGCTTCGACTATAACTGAATATTGCCATGTAGTCTTCAGGTCAGGACTATTATCAAACATGTGAAGTTTGAGGCAGATCAGACATTGTATAGCTGAGTTACAACAACTTCCTGTTTAATGCCGTAAATCACATACAGTAGCACGTATCCATGTGTTGCAAGATTCATTGTGTTTCTAGCATGTTTGGGATTTCATGGCATATTTAAAAGTATTTCTGGGAGAGAATTATAGTATAAAGCATGCCATTTCCTGTTGCCAGCGGGTGGCGCTATGACTAACTGAATATTGGCATGTAGATGGGATTAGGTCAGGACTCTTATCAAACATGTGAAGTTTGGGGCAGATCAGACATTGTATGCCTGATTTACAACAGTTTCCTGTGTCATGGCGAAACACCAGACTTTGTCAGGACACCACGGACACGCCCTTCAGGGAAAACTCAAGATCTTCACAATATAACATCACCAAGGCCTTTAGATTAGACTGACCAAATAGGATGTTGATTTGGTTACATCTCAATGAGGAGTTCATCACAGTGTTAAACATGCCATTTCCTGTTGCCCACAGGTGGCGCTATGACTGTCACTGAATATTGGCATGTTGATGTCTTTAGGCAAGGACTCTAATAAAACATGTGAAGTTTGGGGCAGATCAGACATTTGTATGTCCCAGTTACAACAACTTCCTGTTTCATGGCAAAACATCAGATTTTGCGAGGCCGCCACGGACACACCCTTCAGTGAAAACTCAAGATCTTCGCAATTTAACGTTGCAAAGGCCTTTAGATTAGACTGACCAAATATGATGTTGATCTGATTAAATCTCTATGCGGAGTTGATTAAAGTACAACATCTGGAAATGGGAAAATTTGCAACAATTTAGTAAAGAAAAATCAAAATATCTCACTTCCTCTTGGTTTTCAGATTTCGTACCAGGAGACTTTTTTGTAGGTATTGGGCTGTTACATGTGTCTACCAAATTTCATACCTGTACGTGAAACATAGCGGGAGGGGCACTTAGTTGAAATGTTGTAGGTGGCGCTATGGAGCCATTTTGACACGCCTAATTCTGAATCTTATATGTAGATGTCTTCTGGCCAGGACTCTTATCAAACATATGAAGTTTGTGGCAGGTTGGACATTGTATGCCTGACTTACAACAACTTCCTGTTTCATGGCAAAACATCAGATTTTGCGAGGCCGCCACGGACACGCCCTTCAATGAAAACTCAAGATCTTCGCAATTTAACGTTGCTAAGGCCTTTAAATTAGACTGACCAAATATGATGTTGATCTGATTAAATCTCTATGCGGAGTTGATTAAAGTACAACATCTGGAAATGGGAAAATTTGCATCAATTTAGTAAAGAAAAATCAAAATATCTCACTTCCTGTTGGTTTTCAGATTTCGTACCAAGAGACTTTTTTGTAGGTAGTGGGCTGTTACATGTGTCTACCGAATTTCATACCTGTACGTGAAACGTAGCGGGAGGGGCACTTAGTTGAAATGTTGTAGGGGGCGCTATGGAGCCATTTTGCCACGCCTAATTCTGAAACTTATATGTAGATGTCTTCAGGCCAGGACTCTTATCAAACATATGAAGTTTGGGGCAGATCGGACATTGTACTTCAGGGAAAACTCAAGATCTTCACAATATAACATCACCAAGGCCTTTAGATTAGACTGACCAAATATGATGTTGATCTGATTAAATCTCTAGGAGGAGTTAATCACAGCGTAAAACATGCCATTTCCTGTTGCCCACAGGTGGCGCTATGACTGTCACTGAATATTGGCATGTTGATGTTTTCAGGCAAGGACTCTAATAAAACATGTGAAGTTTGGGGCAGATCGGACATTGTATGTCCGAGTTACAACAACTTCCTTTTTCATGGCGAAACATCAGATTTTGCGAGGCCGCCACGGACACGCCCTTCAGGGAAAACTCAAGATCTTCGCAATTTAACGTCGCAAAGGCCTTTAGATTAGACTGACCAAATATGATGTTGATCTGATTAAATCTCTAGGAGGAGTTCGTTAAAGTACAACGTCTGGAAATGGCACATTTTGCAACAAAAAATTAAAAATATCTGACTTCCTGTTGGTTTTCAGATTTTGCACGTAGAGACTTTTTTGTAGGTATTGGGCTGTTACATGTGTATACCGAATTTCATAGCTGTACGTGAAACGTAGCGGGAGGGGCACTACGTTAGGTGGCGCTGTCGAGCCATTTTGCCACGCCTAATTCTGAATACCATAACAGACGTAAATTTTCGCCAATTTGGACGAGTTTTGAAAGTTTTGTGAGTTTTCGAGCGTGTTTAGGCCCCCAAAAAAGCGATTCATTCGGGAGAAGAAGAAGAAGAAGAAGAATTAAAGCTGCGAGCAGCGATGACGGGCCCAAGCCGGTGGCACCGCCACGCCGGTGGCATCAGCATAACTGTGCACGGCAGGCAATATGCATTTAAACAGGATAATTTTTTAAATCGCTCGAATATGTCACATTTACCGCAGCAGCTGGTGCCACTATCACCACAAGCCACACCCATGATGTCATTTAAATGTAGATGATTTGTAATGTCATGGGATGAAATAGATCTCTTTCAAATATGTGAAAAGTTATCTTTTCCTGCTCAAAATGTTATAAGTCCAGAAGGCCAGTATTTAATTCAAGGTATTTGTATAGTTCTTTTTTTACTTATTCACAAGTGATAGTTATTTGTGATAGTCTATGATATGAAAGGGGTAAATTATCATCATCAAGAGAGAAAGGCACACACACAAACTCACAGGGTGAGAGAGAGACCCCACACACACACACACACCCAGGGTGAGCCTGAGAGTGAGGGGGTAGGGGAAGGACTGAAAGAGAGGCAATCTGCACATTGAACAAGATTCACAAGATTTTAACAACAAAAAGAAATAAAATCTAAATGGTGGGAGAAAGTTTTTTTTACTTCAATCTCTGAAAACATTATTTTGAATATATTTGAAATCACAGATGTTGGGTGATGAGAATTGTAACTCAAATATAATTTAGAAAACTAGTCCTGTCTGAATAGTGATATGTCAGTGAGATCAGCTCGGGCGCGCACACCGTCTATGGGTGATGTCACGTATTTTGCGAAATGCGCAGTTAGGTGATGTGTCGCCCTCCACACGTTGCGAAACAGACTCCGAAATGGGGAAATGTAAATTCGCGGACTCCTGGTTGGAGAAGGATGAGTTTAAACAATGACCGCAGGGTTTTTCTATGGTTTTTCCTGCATAGCGGCCGCCTCCATCACATTTCGTGCCACCTCCGTCTGTCGACAAAACTCAAGACAGGCAGTCACTTGCTCAGATTAGGCATGTTGTGGTAATTAAATAATCATCAGAAATATATATTGTCACATGATCTTTCAGCAATCTTTATTAGTATTTTATGATTTGCTAGTACAAAGTCATCTAAAGCCATTCCATAGCTGAATGTCTTTCCTCCGCTGTAGCTGTCCATCATTCTCCGTTCAGCATTCAAACTGCGCGTCGTGTTTGGTTACAGTCAGTCAGCTGCTCGGTAAAGCTCACTCCAAGATGATATATTCCCGTTATAATACTTGATATGCAGATAAAATAATTTATCTTCCTGGAGTTTATCTAGCGGTTTCTGAACGATGTTGTGCTCCCTACCCGGGTGACAACACAAGGCATCACACGCACAATAACCGGAATTTAAAACTGTGAAGAAACCGACCGATATACATAGTAGACTAGGATTTGTGCGCTCAACGCTCATCGTTTCTTTATGCCGTGAACTTTTTAATGTGCACTCGCGCTGCACTGCGCCCTCTGACTCCATGTTGCTTTAAGCGCATCATTCTGCACCCGGGATGCGCATAAGCGCATTGTGCCACGCTTTCATATATTTTCATAGTTTTGTGCACTTAAAGATGATTAAAAAAAATCTTGTTCTCACGTATCTATCATATATTTGTTGCCCCTTTACAGAGCTGCACATTACGTTTACAATAAACTATAAATCTTGAAATGTTATATTATTTGTGTAGGCCCATATAATTATTTACATTCATATATAAATTAAATATAAATAGTTTTTTTATAAATGTATTTAATAAGAACACAAAGTAATTTGTACCTTTTCATTAACATTTTTAGATTTTATAAAATTAGTCCAGAGATGTTTTTTCAAGAATTACTTTTTGTAATTGCAAATTTTTTTAACTATCCACTCACCTAATTTAATATATATTTTTGTTATAGCTTATGATTATATATTTTTATTTTATTGCTCAACAGTAGTTCTCATCGCCGATGAGGTCTTTAAATATTTTGAGAAGGTCTTAAAAAAGTATAGTATAGTCATTCCGTTTCATGTTGACCGAGTTTGGTGGTACTTTAGTTGAGTATTTGTGCACATTTATGTGTGTGCGTGTGTGGTCAAACTGCAAACACAAAACAATTCACAATTATTATCTAGTAATGTTCACATCACCAAATACGTTTCTAAAACATTGTAACATCAGCTTTGTGTACTAAGCATTAAACTTTGTTTAACTAAATGCAACATATTTTACAGGCAATACAAACTGTAAATGTCTAAAACAAAACAAATATATAACATTAGGCGTTTAGGCGCTAATCGCAAATAGCGATCTTCATAGTGATACACAAACCATCACAACACTTAAACAACATAACACTACTCACCACGCTGGGAATATAATGTAAGATAATAGTTTTAGCTGGAATTATTAAATGTTCAAATCTTCATTTGAGATCAACATGGCTTTCTCACTCAGTTCTCTAAGTTCAGTTTGTTTTTCCCTGCACTTCTTCCTGCACGATCACATCACTTGCGCTCACCGGAACAACGTCCTTAAAGGGGCAGCACCCAACATCAGGGATTACCAGTCCACACACACACACACACACACACACACACACACACACACACACACACACACACACACACACACACACACACACACACACACACACACACACACACACACACACACACACACACACACACACACACACACAAATCCCTGAAGAGATGGAATGTTTTTTTTTTTATCCTGTTTCAAAACTAACACAATGCTGCCATCTTGTGTTCATTGAGGGGAGGGCACACACAGGCACAATACATTATACAAATAAATATTTATAAAATATATATATATATTCATCTGAAAAATAGTATAGTCATTTCAAATTAATCTAAGTTCAATTGCCAAACATACAATCTTAATTTAATTGAAATCAAAATATGATTTTACAAGATATGAGACAATTTCTGTTCCTCTTTTTTGTCCTTATTTAATCCCTCGCCATGGCAACACCGTTTGAGATATCCAAAATCCGTTCACATTTTAGCATCTTCCGTATCTTTGTTTCATGTTGACCGAGTTTGGTGGAGATTGAATAAATCGCCTACGAGGAGAACGTAAAAACTCAGACCCCGATTTAACCAAAAATTCACCTTAAAACAGAAATATCTGACTTCCTGTTGGTCGGAGCTAATGACTGTAAATTAGAAAGTTGTCCGGCTCGAAGAGAACAATATATGTACCGAGTTTGGTGACTGAAGATAAAACTAACCCCCCCACTTTTGTCAAAAGGTGGCGCTAGAGAGCCCCTCATCCCCGCCCATTTCTGATGCTTTGCCAATGTGTACTGACTGACATCTCTGATGTGTGTGTTGAGTTTCAAGCAGTTTCAAGCAATTTCAAGCATGCTAAGAGCCTCAAAACAACCAAAAGATTATTAAACTTT
>NC_137101.1:38265551-38283051 GCF_949357685.1 Gobio gobio | reverse complement strand
GCTATGACAACGAACCACAACAGCCACATCTATGAGATCAATTAAATTTAAATTAATTTCATGTCAGATGATGTCAAAGGTCAAATTGGAATGAGTTCACAATACCATTCAAATGCTGATGTTGTATTATCCTAACATTTCTCTTCATGTGTTTTTGACCTACCTTAGCTACCGTTTGTGCACCAATCTTATGCACCATAAAGCGTGCTTTCATTTCAATATGGGTATGTTCTGTATTTAATCACAGAAACTGCAAAGATGATTTTAATATCAGTGTCAGGTAAGAGTAAGATGCGTGTCTACATTTTATGGAAGTTTATTATAAATAGCCACTTTCATAAAATCATGTGAAATTTATGTTTTAATACATTTATATTATATCAGTAAATAATTAATTTAAAGACATGTGCATCATACGTGATCTTGGCAAACACATCACATGACTTTTTATTTCAAGTGATAGTTATTTGTGATAGCCTATATGAAAGGGTTAAATTATCATCATCAAGAGAGAAAGTCACACACACACACACACACACACACAATGATAGAGTGAGAGTGAGGGGGGAGGGGAAGGACTGAGAGAAAGAAACACACACAAACTCACAGGGCGAGAGAGAGACCCCCCCCCCCCCCCACACACACACACAGAGTGATAGAGAGGGGGAAGGGGAAAGACAGCCAGATGGCATTCCATAGACTTAATGGTTTTTATACTGTACAAACTGTACATTCTATCCCCCTACACTACCCCTAAGCCTACATATCGCACACACAAAAAAAGCTATTTTGATTTACGGGGACACATGAAATGTCTTCATAAACCATGATTATGTTGTAATAAACACCCCTCCAACACACCCATTTCTGAGGCTTTGCCCATTTCCACTGGCTGACATCTCTGATGTTTGTGTTGAGTTTCAAGCAATTTCAAGCATGCTAAGAGCCTCAAAAACAGCCAAAAGATGATTAAACTTTGACACACTGCCATGGCAACAGTATTTAAAATATCAGGAATCCATTCGTATGTCTACATCTGCCATGTTTTGTCATTATACTGATGAAGTTTGAAGTAAATCGGGTGAAAACAAGACAGTGATTTAGCATTTTTGAAAGTGGCACACTTCCTGCTGCCAGTTGGTGGACACACAAACACACACACACACACACACACACACACACACACACACACACACACACACACACACACACACACACACACACACACACACACACACACACACACACACACACCTCTTAAAGCTATTTAATTTATGGGACAGGAAATATTCTCATAAACCATGTTTACATTGTAATTTGTAGTATTCACGGCTCTGAATCAAGTTTGATTTTTGGCCCTTCATAGGAAAAAGTTTGGGCACCCCTGCCTTAGAGAGAAAGAGAGAATGGATTTTTTTTTATCCTGTTTCAAAACTAACACAATGCTGCCATCTTGTGTACATTGAGTTCATATATATATATATATATATTCATCTGAAAAATAGTATAGTCATTCCGTTTCATGTTGACCGAGTTTGGTGGTACTTTAGTTGAGTATTTGTGCACATTTATGTGTGTGCGTGTGTGGTCAAACTGCAAACACAAAACAATTCACAATTATTATCTAGTAATGTTCACATCACCAAATACGTTTCTAAAACATTGTAACATCAGCTTTGTGTACTAAGCATTAAACTTTGTTTAACTAAATGCAACATATTTTACAGGCAATACAAACTGTAAATGTCTAAAACAAAACAAATATATAACATTAGGCGTTTAGGCGCTAATCGAAAATAGCGATCTTCATAGTGATACACAAACCATCACAACACTTAAACAACATAACACTACTCACCACGCTGGGAATATAATGTAAGATAATAGTTTTAGCTGGAATTATTAAATGTTCAAATCTTCATTTGAGATCAACATGGCTTTCTCACTCAGTTCTCTAAGTTCAGTTTGTTTTTCCCTGCACTTCTTCCTGCACGATCACATCACTTGCGCTCACCGGAACAACGTCCTTAAAGGGGCAGCACCCAACATCAGGGATTACCAGTCCACACACACACACACACACACACACACACACACACACACACACACACACAGACAGGACACTGACACACACACACACACACACACACACACACACACACACACACACACACACACACACACACACACACACACACACACACACACACACACACACACACACACACACACACACACACACAAATCCCTGAAGAGATGGAATGTTTTTTTTTTATCCTGTTTCAAAACTAACACAATGCTGCCATCTTGTGTTCATTGAGGGGAGGGCACACACAGGCACAATACATTACAAAGAAATATTTATAATATATATATATATATATTCATCTGAAAAATAGTATAGTCATTTAAAATTAATCTAAGTTCAATTGCCAAACATACAATCTTAATTTAATTGAAATCAAAATATGATTTTACAAGATATGAGACAATTTCTGTTCCCCTTTTTTGTCCTTATTTAATCCCTCGCCATGGCAACACCGTTTGAGATATCCAAAATCCGTTCACATTTTAGCATCTTCCGTATCTTTGTTTCATGTTGACCGAGTTTGGTGGAGATTGAATAAATCGCCTACGAGGAGAACGTAAAAACTCAGACCCCGATTTAACCAAAAATTCACCTTAAAACCAAAATATCTGACTTCCTGTTGGTCGGAGCTAATGACTGTAAATTAGAAAGTTGTCCGGCTCGAAGAGAACAATATATGTACCGAGTTTGGTGACTGAAGATAAAACTAACCCCCCCACTTTTGTCAAAAGGTGGCGCTAGAGAGCCCCTCATCCCCACCCGTTTCTGATGCTTTGCCCATGTGTACTGACTGACATCTCTGATGTGTGTGTTGAGTTTCAAGCAGTTTCAAGCAATTTCAAGCATGCTAAGAGCCTCAAAACAGCCAAAAGATTATTAAACTTTGACACGTTGCCATGGCAACAGTATTTTAAATTTCAGGAATCCATTTCATACGTCTCTATCTGTCATGTTTTCACATTATACTGATGAAGTTTGAAGTCAATCTGGTGAAAATAAGATGGTGATTCAAAGCATTTTTGAAAGTGACACACTTCCTGCTGCCAGTTGGTGGCGCTATAACTTTGACTCACAAAAGTCATATCCATGTGATCGGCCTCTTACAACGAACACACAGCTGAAGTTTCATCCAAATCAGTCAATGTTTGCACAAGTTATTACACACTTCCTGTTTACCTTTTCTCGCCATAAATTCGTTGCTTCGCCACGGCCAAACTGTTTAAGATATCAAAAATCCGTTCGCAATTTAGCATCCTCTGTGTCTTGACTTCATGCTGACCGAGTTTGGCACTGATTGAAACAATGGCCTCGGAGGAGTATATTAAATTCCAGAGCATGTGTTTTCAGAACAACCCATATTAGCTCACTTCCTGTTGGGCTGACACGTAACTTAGAGCACGAAAGTTGTTTGGCCCGATGAGGTCTATATGTGTACCGAGTTTCATACATGTACGTGCAAGTGTGTTTGATATATAGACCAAGTTTTCAGACACCACTTTAGGGGGCGCTGTCGAGCCCCCCTGCCACGCCCGGGTACCAGCTTCAGCCCGGCTCTGATGGCCACGCATTCCGATGTGTGTGCAAAGTTTCAAGAGTTTTTGAGCATGGTAAGGGCCCCAAAAGTGCCCGAGAAGTCGATAAAATAATAATAATAATAATAATTAAAGCTGCGAGCAGCGATGACGGGCCCAAGCCGGTGGCACCGCCACGCCAGTGGCATCAGCTTAACTGTGCACGGCAGGCAATATGCATTTAAACAGGAGAATATTTTAGAATCGCTCGAATATGCCACATTTACCGCAGCAACTGGTGCCACTATCACCACAAGCCACACCCATGATGTAATTTAAATCTAGATTAATTTTAATGTCATAGGATAAAATAAATAAAAGTTATATTTTCCTGCTCAAAATTTTGTAAGTCCAGAAGGCCAGTATTTAATTCAAGGTGTTTGTAGTTCTTTTTTACTTATTCACACTAAAGTGATAGTTTTTTGTGATAGTCTATGATACGAAAGGGGTAAATTATCATTCCGAGAGAGAAAGGCACACACACAAACTCACAGGGTGAGAGAGACACCCCCCCACACACACACGTGCGCGCACACACTCAAACACACACAGACCCAGGGTGAGCCTGAGAGTGAGGGGGGAGGGGAAGGACTGAGAGAGAGGCACTCTGCACATTGAACAAGGTTCACAAGATTTTAACAACAAAAATAAATAAAATCTAAATGGTGGGAGAAAGTTTTTTTTATTTCAATCTCTGAAAAAAATATGTTGAATATATTTGAAATCAATATGTGTGGTCCAATATAAAAAATAAATAGAGAAAGTCACACACACACACACACACACACACACACACACACACACACACACACACACACACACACACACACACACACACACACACACACACACACACACACACACACACACACACACACACACACACACACACACACACACACACACACACACAATGATAGAGGGAGAGTGAGGGGGGAGGGGAAGGACTGAGAGAAAGACACACACACATACTCACAGGGTGAGAGAGAGACCCCCCCCCCCCTCCACACACACACACACACACACACACACACACACACACACACACACACAGAGAGAGTGATAGAGAGGGGGAAGGGGAAAGACAGGCAGATGGCATTCCATAGACTGAATGGTTTTTATACTGTACAAACTGTAAATTCTATCCCCCTACACTACCCCTAAGCCTACATATCACACACACACACACACACACACACACACACACACACACACACACACACACACACACACACACACACACACACACACACACACACACACACAACCCCTAAACCTACCATCACAGAAAACATTCTGCATTTTTACATTTTTATTAAAACATTGTTTAGTATGCTTTTAAAGCTATTTTGATTTACGGGGACACATGAAATGTCTTCATAAACCATGATTATGTTGTAATAAACACCCCTCCAACACACCCATTTCTGAGGCTTTGCCCATTTCCACTGACTGACATCTCTGATGTGTGTGTTGAGTTTCAAGCAATTTCAAGCATGCTAAGAGCCTCAAAAACAGCCAAAAGATGATTAAACTTTGACACACTGCCATGGCAACAGTATGTAAAATATCAGGAATCCATTCGTATGTCTACATCTGCCATGTTTTGTCATTATACTGATGAAGTTTGAAGTAAATCGGGTGAAAACAAGACAGTGATTTAGCATTTTTGAAAGTGACACACTTCCTGCTGCCAGTTGGTGGACACACAAACACACACACACACACACACGTTTGTTTTTGTGAAATGTGAGGACATTCCATAGGCGTAATGGTTTTTATACCGTACAAACCGTATTTTCTATCCCCTTACACTGCCCCTAAACCTACCCATCACACACACACACACACACACACACACACACACACACACACACACACACACACACACACACACACACACACACACACACACACACACACACACACACACATACACACACACACACACACACACACACACACACACACACACACACACACACACACACACACACACAAATCCCTGAAGAGATGGAATGTTTTTTTTTTATCCTGTTTCAAAACTAACACAATGCTGCCATCTTGTGTTCATTGAGGGGAGGGCACACACAGGCACAATACATTACAAAGAAATATTTATAATATATATATATATATATTCATCTGAAAAATAGTATAGTCATTTAAAATTAATCTAAGTTCAATTGCCAAACATACAATCTTAATTTAATTGAAATCAAAATATGATTTTACAAGATATGAGACAATTTCTGTTCCCCTTTTTTGTCCTTATTTAATCCCTCGCCATGGCAACACCGTTTGAGATATCCAAAATCCGTTCACATTTTAGCATCTTCCGTATCTTTGTTTCATGTTGACCGAGTTTGGTGGAGATTGAATAAATCGCCTACGAGGAGAACGTAAAAACTCAGACCCCGATTTAACCAAAAATTCACCTTAAAACCAAAATATCTGACTTCCTGTTGGTCGGAGCTAATGACTGTAAATTAGAAAGTTGTCCGGCTCGAAGAGAACAATATATGTACCGAGTTTGGTGACTGAAGATAAAACTAACCCCCCCACTTTTGTCAAAAGGTGGCGCTAGAGAGCCCCTCATCCCCACCCGTTTCTGATGCTTTGCCCATGTGTACTGACTGACATCTCTGATGTGTGTGTTGAGTTTCAAGCAGTTTCAAGCAATTTCAAGCATGCTAAGAGCCTCAAAACAGCCAAAAGATTATTAAACTTTGACACGTTGCCATGGCAACAGTATTTTAAATTTCAGGAATCCATTTCATACGTCTCTATCTGTCATGTTTTCACATTATACTGATGAAGTTTGAAGTCAATCTGGTGAAAATAAGATGGTGATTCAAAGCATTTTTGAAAGTGACACACTTCCTGCTGCCAGTTGGTGGCGCTATAACTTTGACTCACAAAAGTCATATCCATGTGATCGGCCTCTTACAACGAACACACAGCTGAAGTTTCATCCAAATCAGTCAATGTTTGCACAAGTTATTACACACTTCCTGTTTACCTTTTCTCGCCATAAATTCGTTGCTTCGCCACGGCCAAACTGTTTAAGATATCAAAAATCCGTTCGCAATTTAGCATCCTCTGTGTCTTGACTTCATGCTGACCGAGTTTGGCACTGATTGAAACAATGGCCTCGGAGGAGTATATTAAATTCCAGAGCATGTGTTTTCAGAACAACCCATATTAGCTCACTTCCTGTTGGGCTGACACGTAACTTAGAGCACGAAAGTTGTTTGGCCCGATGAGGTCTATATGTGTACCGAGTTTCATACATGTACGTGCAAGTGTGTTTGATATATAGACCAAGTTTTCAGACACCACTTTAGGGGGCGCTGTCGAGCCCCCCTGCCACGCCCGGGTACCAGCTTCAGCCCGGCTCTGATGGCCACGCATTCCGATGTGTGTGCAAAGTTTCAAGAGTTTTTGAGCATGGTAAGGGCCCCAAAAGTGCCCGAGAAGTCGATAAAATAATAATAATAATAATAATTAAAGCTGCGAGCAGCGATGACGGGCCCAAGCCGGTGGCACCGCCACGCCAGTGGCATCAGCTTAACTGTGCACGGCAGGCAATATGCATTTAAACAGGAGAATATTTTAGAATCGCTCGAATATGCCACATTTACCGCAGCAACTGGTGCCACTATCACCACAAGCCACACCCATGATGTAATTTAAATCTAGATTAATTTTAATGTCATAGGATAAAATAAATAAAAGTTATATTTTCCTGCTCAAAATTTTGTAAGTCCAGAAGGCCAGTATTTAATTCAAGGTGTTTGTAGTTCTTTTTTACTTATTCACACTAAAGTGATAGTTTTTTGTGATAGTCTATGATACGAAAGGGGTAAATTATCATTCCGAGAGAGAAAGGCACACACACAAACTCACAGGGTGAGAGAGACACCCCCCCACACACACACGTGCGCGCACACACTCAAACACACACAGACCCAGGGTGAGCCTGAGAGTGAGGGGGGAGGGGAAGGACTGAGAGAGAGGCACTCTGCACATTGAACAAGGTTCACAAGATTTTAACAACAAAAATAAATAAAATCTAAATGGTGGGAGAAAGTTTTTTTTATTTCAATCTCTGAAAAAAATATGTTGAATATATTTGAAATCAATATGTGTGGTCCAATATAAAAAATAAATAGAGAAAGTCACACACACACACACACACACACACACACACACACACACACACACACACACACACACACACACACACACACACACACACACACACACACAATGATAGAGGGAGAGTGAGGGGGGAGGGGAAGGACTGAGAGAAAGACACACACACATACTCACAGGGTGAGAGAGAGACCCCCCCCCCCCTCCACACACACACACACACACACACACACACACACACACACACACACAGAGAGAGTGATAGAGAGGGGGAAGGGGAAAGACAGGCAGATGGCATTCCATAGACTGAATGGTTTTTATACTGTACAAACTGTAAATTCTATCCCCCTACACTACCCCTAAGCCTACATATCACACACACACACACACACACACACACACACACACACACACACACACACACACACACACACACACACACACACACACACACACACACACACACACAACCCCTAAACCTACCATCACAGAAAACATTCTGCATTTTTACATTTTTATTAAAACATTGTTTAGTATGCTTTTAAAGCTATTTTGATTTACGGGGACACATGAAATGTCTTCATAAACCATGATTATGTTGTAATAAACACCCCTCCAACACACCCATTTCTGAGGCTTTGCCCATTTCCACTGACTGACATCTCTGATGTGTGTGTTGAGTTTCAAGCAATTTCAAGCATGCTAAGAGCCTCAAAAACAGCCAAAAGATGATTAAACTTTGACACACTGCCATGGCAACAGTATGTAAAATATCAGGAATCCATTCGTATGTCTACATCTGCCATGTTTTCACACACACACACACACACACACACACACACACACACACACACACACACACACACAAATCCCTGAAGAGATGGAATGTTTTTTTTTTATCCTGTTTCAAAACTAACACAATGCTGCCATCTTGTGTTCATTGAGGGGAGGGCACACACAGGCACAATACATTACAAAGAAATATTTATAATATATATATATATATATATTCATCTGAAAAATAGTATAGTCATTTAAAATTAATCTAAGTTCAATTGCCAAACATACAATCTTAATTTAATTGAAATCAAAATATGATTTTACAAGATATGAGACAATTTCTGTTCCCCTTTTTTGTCCTTATTTAATCCCTCGCCATGGCAACACCGTTTGAGATATCCAAAATCCGTTCACATTTTAGCATCTTCCGTATCTTTGTTTCATGTTGACCGAGTTTGGTGGAGATTGAATAAATCGCCTACGAGGAGAACGTAAAAACTCAGACCCCGATTTAACCAAAAATTCACCTTAAAACCAAAATATCTGACTTCCTGTTGGTCGGAGCTAATGACTGTAAATTAGAAAGTTGTCCGGCTCGAAGAGAACAATATATGTACCGAGTTTGGTGACTGAAGATAAAACTAACCCCCCCACTTTTGTCAAAAGGTGGCGCTAGAGAGCCCCTCATCCCCACCCGTTTCTGATGCTTTGCCCATGTGTACTGACTCATCTCTGATGTGTGTGTTGAGTTTCAAGCAGTTTCAAGCAATTTCAAGCATGCTAAGAGCCTCAAAACAGCCAAAAGATTATTAAACTTTGACACGTTGCCATGGCAACAGTATTTTAAATTTCAGGAATCCATTTCATACGTCTCTATCTGTCATGTTTTCACATTATACTGATGAAGTTTGAAGTCAATCTGGTGAAAATAAGATGGTGATTCAAAGCATTTTTGAAAGTGACACACTTCCTGCTGCCAGTTGGTGGCGCTATAACTTTGACTCACAAAAGTCATATCCATGTGATCGGCCTCTTACAACGAACACACAGCTGAAGTTTCATCCAAATCAGTCAATGTTTGCACAAGTTATTACACACTTCCTGTTTACCTTTTCTCGCCATAAATTCGTTGCTTCGCCACGGCCAAACTGTTTAAGATATCAAAAATCCGTTCGCAATTTAGCATCCTCTGTGTCTTGACTTCATGCTGACCGAGTTTGGCACTGATTGAAACAATGGCCTCGGAGGAGTATATTAAATTCCAGAGCATGTGTTTTCAGAACAACCCATATTAGCTCACTTCCTGTTGGGCTGACACGTAACTTAGAGCACGAAAGTTGTTTGGCCCGATGAGGTCTATATGTGTACCGAGTTTCATACATGTACGTGCAAGTGTGTTTGATATATAGACCAAGTTTTCAGACACCACTTTAGGGGGCGCTGTCGAGCCCCCCTGCCACGCCCGGGTACCAGCTTCAGCCCGGCTCTGATGGCCACGCATTCCGATGTGTGTGCAAAGTTTCAAGAGTTTTTGAGCATGGTAAGGGCCCCAAAAGTGCCCGAGAAGTCGATAAAATAATAATAATAATAATAATTAAAGCTGCGAGCAGCGATGACGGGCCCAAGCCGGTGGCACCGCCACGCCAGTGGCATTAGCTTAACTGTGCACGGCAGGCAATATGCATTTAAACAGGAGAATATTTTAGAATCGCTCGAATATGCCACATTTACCGCAGCAACTGGTGCCACTATCACCACAAGCCACACCCATGATGTAATTTAAATCTAGATTAATTTTAATGTCATAGGATAAAATAAATAAAAGTTATATTTTCCTGCTCAAAATTTTGTAAGTCCAGAAGGCCAGTATTTAATTCAAGGTGTTTGTAGTTCTTTTTTACTTATTCACACTAAAGTGATAGTTTTTTGTGATAGTCTATGATACGAAAGGGGTAAATTATCATTCCGAGAGAGAAAGGCACACACACAAACTCACAGGGTGAGAGAGACACCCCCCCACACACACACGTGCGCGCACACACTCAAACACACACAGACCCAGGGTGAGCCTGAGAGTGAGGGGGGAGGGGAAGGACTGAGAGAGAGGCACTCTGCACATTGAACAAGGTTCACAAGATTTTAACAACAAAAATAAATAAAATCTAAATGGTGGGAGAAAGTTTTTTTTATTTCAATCTCTGAAAAAAATATGTTGAATATATTTGAAATCAATATGTGTGGTCCAATATAAAAAATAAATAGAGAAAGTCACACACACACACACACACACACACACACACACACACACACACACACACACACACACACACACACACACACACACACACACACACACACACACACACACACACACACACACACACACAATGATAGAGGGAGAGTGAGGGGGGAGGGGAAGGACTGAGAGAAAGACACACACACATACTCACAGGGTGAGAGAGAGACCCCCCCCCCCCTCCACACACACACACACACACACACACACACACACACACACACACACACACACAGAGAGAGTGATAGAGAGGGGGAAGGGGAAAGACAGGCAGATGGCATTCCATAGACTGAATGGTTTTTATACTGTACAAACTGTAAATTCTATCCCCCTACACTACCCCTAAGCCTACATATCACACACACACACACACACACACACACACACACACACACACACACACACACACACACACACACACACACACACACACACACACACACACACACACACACACAACCCCTAAACCTACCATCACAGAAAACATTCTGCATTTTTACATTTTTATTAAAACATTGTTTAGTATGCTTTTAAAGCTATTTTGATTTACGGGGACACATGAAATGTCTTCATAAACCATGATTATGTTGTAATAAACACCCCTCCAACACACCCATTTCTGAGGCTTTGCCCATTTCCACTGACTGACATCTCTGATGTGTGTGTTGAGTTTCAAGCAATTTCAAGCATGCTAAGAGCCTCAAAAACAGCCAAAAGATGATTAAACTTTGACACACTGCCATGGCAACAGTATGTAAAATATCAGGAATCCATTCGTATGTCTACATCTGCCATGTTTTGTCATTATACTGATGAAGTTTGAAGTAAATCGGGTGAAAACAAGACAGTGATTTAGCATTTTTGAAAGTGACACACTTCCTGCTGCCAGTTGGTGGACACACAAACACACACACACACACACACGTTTGTTTTTGTGAAATGTGAGGACATTCCATAGGCGTAATGGTTTTTATACCGTACAAACCGTATTTTCTATCCCCTTACACTGCCCCTAAACCTACCCATCACACACACACACACACACACACACACACACACACACACACACACACACACACACACACACACACACACACACACACACACACACACACACACACACACACACACACACATACACACACACACACACACACGGAGAGAGAGAGTTTCAAAAATAACAACACTGCTACCTTTTAGTGAGGGGAGGGCAGACAGAGAATAAATATTCAGAAGAAATATATTAAATAAAATAAATATATTGATCTGAAAAATAGTATGATTATTTTAAAGCTATTTGGTTACATTTGAATAAAACATTGTTTTAGTATGTTTTTAAACACACACACATACACGTTGTAATACCAGTGTAATACCCATGTCATTATACAAATTTGTGTCCTCAAAAATCACAAACAAGAGAGAGAGAGAGAGAGAGAGAGAGAGAGAAACAAGTTTTTTTTTTATCCTGCTTCAAAACTAATACAATGCTGCCATCTTGTGTTCATTGAGGGGAGAGCAGCAGACACAGAGAATTTCTGTTCCCCTTTTTTGTCCTTATTTAATCCCTTGCCATGGAAACACCGTTTGAGATATCCAATATCCGTTCACATTTTAGCATCTTCAGTATCTTTGTTTCATGTTGACCGAGTTTGGTGGAGATTGAATAAATCGCCTACGAGGAGAACGTAAAAAATCAGACCCCGATTTAACCAAACATTCACCTTCAAACCAAAATATCTGACTTCCTGTTGGTCGGAGCTAATGACTGTAAATTAGAAAGTTGTCCGGCTCGATGAGGTCAATATATATACTGAGTTTGGTGATTGTAGATGAAACGAAGCCCTTCACTTTTGTCAAAAGGTGGCGCTAGAGAGCCCCTCATCCCCACCCGTTTCTGAGGCTTTGCCCATGTGTACTGACTGACATCTCTGATGTGTGTGTTGAGTTTCAAGCAGTTTCAAGCAATTTCAAGCATGCTAAGAGCCTCAGAACAGCCAAAAGATTATTAAACTTTGACACGTTGCCATGGCAACAGTATTTGAAATTTCAGGAATCCATTTCATACGTCTCTATCTGTCATGTTTTCACATTATACTGATGAAGTTTGAAATAAATCGGGTGAAAAAAATATGGTGATTCAAAGCATTTTTGAAAGTGACACACTTCCTGCTGCCAGTTGGTGGCGCTATAACTTTGACTCACAAAAGTCATATCCATGTGATCGGCTTCTTACAACGAACACACAGCTGAAGTTTCATCCAAATCAGTCCATGTTTGCAAAAGTTAAAATACACTTCCTGTTTCCCTTTTCTCGCCATAAATTCGTTGCTTCGCCACGGCCAAACCATTTGAGATATCAAAAATCCGCTCGCAATTTAGCATCCTGGATATGTTCACTTGATGCTGACCGAGTTTGGCAATGATCGAAACAATGGCCTCGGAGGAGTATATTAAATTCCAGAGCATGGGTTTTCCGAACAACCCATAATAGCTCACTTCCTGTTGGGCTGACGCATAACTATGAGCACGAAAGTTGTTCGGCCCGATAAGGTCTATATGTGTACCGAGATTCATACATGTACGTGCAAGTGTGTTTGATACATGGACCAAGTTTCTAAACGCGTTCTAGGGGGCGCTGTCGAGCCCCCCTGCCACGCCCAGGTACCAGCTTCAGCCCGGCTCTGATGGCCGCGCATTCCGACGTGTGTGCAAAGTTTCAAGAGTTTTCGAGCATGTTAAGTGCCCCAAAAGTACCCGAGAAGTCGAAAAAAAAAATAAAAAAAAAAAAAATAAAAAGAAAAAGAATAATCTGAGGAAGAACAATAGGGCTCTGCGCCCTTTCAGGCTTGAGCCCTAATTAAAGCTGCGAGCAGCGATGACGGGCCCAAGCCGGTGGCACCGCCACCCCGGTGGCATCAGTTTAACTGTGCACGGCAGGCAATAGGCATTTAAAATGGGAAAACATAAAAGGACTATGTCAAAGTCATCTGAATTCACCACATTAACTGCAGCAGTTGGTGCTGCTATGACCACAAACCACAACAGCCACATCTATGAGATCAATTAAATTTATATGAATTTCATGTCAGATTATGTCAAAGGTCAAATTGGAATGAGTTCAGAATACCATTCGAATGCTGATGTTGTTTTATTCTAACACTTCTCTTCATGTGTTTTTGAGCTACCTTAGCTACCGTTTGTGCACCAATCTTATGCACCATAAAACATGCTTTCATTTCAATATGGGTGGTCCAATAAAATTTTTTTAATAAAAAATGTATAAATGGAGCCAAATCACAGAAACTGCAAAGATGATTTTAATATCAGTGTCAGGTAAGAGTAAGATGCGTGTCTACATTTTATGGAAGTTTATTATAAATAGCCACTTTTATAAAATCATGTGAAATTTATGTTTGAATACATTTATATTATATCAGTAAATAATTAATTTAAAGACATGTGCATCATACGTGATCTTGGCAAACACATCACATGACGTTTTTATTTCAAGTGATAGTTATTTGTGATAGCCTATATGAAAGGGTTAAATTATGATCAAGAGAGAAAGTCACACACACACACACACACACACACACACACACACACACACACACACACACACACACACACACACACACACACACAGACACACACAATGATAGAGTGAGAGTGAGGGGGAGGGGAAGGACTGAGAGAAAGGCACACACACAAACTCACAGGGTGAGAGAGACCCCCCCCCCCCCCACACACACACACACACACACACACACAGATAGACAGGGGGAAGGGGAAAGACAGGCAGATGGCATTCCATAGACTTAATGGTTTGTATACTGTACAAACTGTACATTCTATCCCCCTACACTACCCCTAAGCCTACATATCGCACACACACACACACACACACACACCATAGCTGTCAACCCTCCCGTTTTTTCCGGGTTTCTCACGTATTTTAGCTCTTTTCCCGCTGTCTTCTCGTTTTAGTATTTTCCCGTAAAATATCCCGTATTTTTAAGTTCTGATTGTGTTAACTCAGAACACGCAACTATCTGGTTTAGTGCCAGAAGACGCGAATGAGAAGTCGCGCGCACTGTGAGAAAATTTTCCGTGCACTCATCCAAGAGCGCGCACACGTCTCTCAGCGCGCAAATATTGAGTTCTCTTTCAAGTCTTGCTCTTGAACGGACAAACTCACGCAAAAAGTATGTCAACATATTGATGAGTATTCTAGCAGACATAGTCTGTATATGGCTTAAGTAAGCTTTATACAGTCCAGAAAAGACGACGCATATCCGAGGTCTTAAAGGGGCAGTAGCCTTTACTGCTGTCTGTTTAATGTCAAACAAAAGACAAGGGCATCACTCACTGCTCTTGATTGAATAACTTTTGTAAGTTTAATAGGATTAATCTTTAATTTATACAGTCATATATGCAATGTTATTTTACATTTGATCAATTTCTGTACCTGAAAACTAATGTTAGACGTACCTGAAAAACCTGAAAAGCATAGTTTATTTTATTATTATCTTTGCTCAATAGTATTTATTTGTGCTGCTGCTTGTATTTAAATGATTTGTTCTTATTATTTTCTTTTTTTTTATTTGACAGTAGTCCTTTTTTCCCTGAACATAACAAATACTGAACCGTACCGAAACGGTGAACCTTAAACCGTAATACAAACCGAACCGTGAGCAATCTGTACCGTTACACCCCTAGCGTAACGTATGATAAAATGACTGAAAAAAGGTTGGGTGTTGGGTGTCCATTTGTGTCCTGATATTTCACAAAAACATGCCCACACACACACACACACACACACACACACACACACACACACACACACACACACACACACACACACACACACACACACACACACACACACACACACACACACACACACACAGAGAGAGAGAGAGAGAGAGAAACAAGTTTTTTTTTTATCCTGCTTCAAAACTAACACAATGCTGCCATCTTGTGTTCATTGAGGGAAGGGCAGCACACACGGGCACAATACATTATACAAAGAAATATTTATAAAATATATATATATTCATCTGAAAAATAGTACAGTCATTTTAAATTAATCTAAGTTCAATTACCAAACATACAATCTTAATTTAATTTAAATCAAAATATTATTTTACAAGATATGAGACAATTACTGTTCCCCTTTTTTTGTCCTTATTTAATCCCTCGCCATGGCAACACCGTTTGAGATATCCAATATTCGTTCGCATTTAAGCATCTTCCGTATCTTTGTTTCATGTTGACCGAGTTTGGTGGAGATTGAATAAATCGCCTACGAGGAGAACGTAAAAACTCAGACCCTGAATTACATAAATATTCACCTTCAAACCAAAATATCTGACTTCCTGTTGGTCGGAGCTAATGACTGTAAATTAGAAAGTTGTCCGGCTCGAAGAGAACAATATATGTACCGAGTTTGGTGACTCAAGATAAAACTAACCCCCCCACTTTTGTCAAAAGGTGGCGCTAGAGAGCCCCTCATCCCCGCCCGTTTCTGAGGCTTTGTCCATGTGTACTGACTGACATCTCTGATGTGTGTGTTGAGTTTCAAGCAGTTTCAAGCAATTTCAAGCATGCTAAGAGCCTCAGAACAACACTGCTACCTTTTAGTGAGGGGAGGGCAGACAGAGAATAAATATTCAGAAGAAATATATTAAATAAAATAAATATATTGATCTGAAAAATAGTATGATTATTTTAAAGCTATTTGGTTACATTTTAATAAAACATTGTTTTAGTATGTTTTTAAACACACACACATACACGTTGTAATACCAGTGTAATACCCATGTCATTATACAAATTTGTGTCCTCATAAATCACAAACAAGAGAGAGAGAGAGAGAGAGAGAGAGAGAGAGAAACAAGTTTTTTTTATTATCCTGCTTCAAAACTAATACAATGCTGCCATCTTGTGTTCATTGAGGGGAGAGCAGCAGACACAGAGAATTTCTGTTCCCCTTTTTTGTCCTTATTTAATCCCTTGCCATGGAAACACCGTTTGAGATATCCAATATCCGTTCACATTTTAGCATCTTCAGTATCTTTGTTTCATGTTGACCGAGTTTGGTGGAGATTGAATAAAACGCCTACGAGGAGAACGTAAAAACTCAGACCCCGATTTAACCAAAAATTTACCTTCAAACCAAAATATCTGACTTCCTGTTGGTCGGAGCTAATGACTGTAAATTAGAAAGTTGTCCGGCTCGATGAGGTCAATATATATACTGAGTTTGGTGATTGTAGATGAAACGAAGCCCTTCACTTTTGTCAAAAGGTGGCGCTAGAGAGCCCCTCATCCCCGCCCGTTTCTGAGGCTTTGCCCATGTGTACTGACTGACATCTCTGATGTGTGTGTTGAGTTTCAAGCAGTTTCAAGCAATTTCAAGCATGCTAAGAGCCTCAGAACAGCCAAAAGATTATTAAACTTTGACACGTTGCCATGGCAACAGTATTTGAAATTTCAGGAATCCATTTCATACGTCTCTATCTGTCATGTTTTCACATTATACTGATGAAGTTTGAAGTCAATCTGGTAAAAATAAGATGGTGATTCAAAGCATTTTTGAAA
>NC_137101.1:38258351-38265351 GCF_949357685.1 Gobio gobio | reverse complement strand
GTGACACACTTCCTGCTGCCAGTTGGTGGCGCTTTAACTTTGACTCACAAAAGTCATATCCATGTGATCGGCCTCTTACAACGAACACACAGCTGAAGTTTCATCCAAATCATTCAATGTTTGCACAAGTTATTTCACACTTCCTGTTTACCTTTTCTCGCCATAAATTCGTTGCTTCGCCACGGCCAAACCGTTTGAGATATCAAAAATCCGCTCGCAATTTAGCATCCTCTATGTCTTGACTTCCTGCTGACCGAGTTTGGTGCTGATCGAAACAATGGCCTCGGAGGAGTATATTAAATTCCAGAGCATGTGTTTTCAGAACAACCCATATTAGCTCACTTCCTGTTGGGCTGACATGTAACTTAGAGCACGAAAGTTGTTCGGCCCGATGAGGTCTATATGTGTACCAAGTTTCATACATGTACGTGCAAGTGTGTTTGATATATAGACCAAGTTTTCAGACCCCACTTTAGGGGGCGCTGTCGAGTCCCCCTGCCACGCCCGGGTACCAGCTTCAGCCCGGCTCTGATGGCCGCGCATTCCGATGTGTGTGCAAAGTTTCAAGAGTTTTCGAGCATGTTAAGTGCCCCAAAAGTACCCGAGAAGTCGAAAAAAAAAATAAAAAGAAAAAGAATTAAAGCTGCGAGCAGCGATGACGGGCCCAAGCCGGTGGCACCGCCACCCCGGTGGCATCAGCTTAACTGTGCACGGCAGGCAATAGGCATTTAAAATGGGAAAACATAAAAGGACTATGTCAAAGTCATCTGAATTCACCACATTAACTGCAGCAGTTGGTGCTGCTATGACCACAAACCACAACAGCCACATCTATGAGATCAATTCAATTTATATGAATTTCATGTCAGATTATGTCAAAGGTCAAATTGGAATGAGTTCAGAATACCATTCGAATGCTGATGTTGTTTTATTCTAACACTTCTCTTCATGTGTTTTTGAGCTACCTTAGCTACCGTTTGTGCACCAATCTTATGCACCATAAAACATGCTTTCATTTCAATATGGGTGGTCCAATAAATTCTTTTTAATAAAAAATGTATAAATGGAGCCAAATCACAGAAACTGCAAAGATGATTTTAATATCAGTGTCAGGTAAGAGTAAGATGCGTGTCTACATTTTATGGAAGTTTATTATAAATAGCCACTTTTATAAAATCATGTGAAATTTATGTTTTAATACATTTATATTATATCAGTAAATAATTAATTTAAAGACATGTGCATCATACGTGATCTTGGCAAACACATCACATGACGTTTTTATTTTAAGTGATAGTTATTTGTGATAGCCTATATGAAAGGGTTAAATTATGATCAAAAGAGAAAGGCACACACACACACACACACACACACACACAATGATAGAGTGAGGGGGAGGGGAAGGACTGAGAGAAAGGCACACACACAAACTCACAGGGTGAGAGAGAGACCCCCCCCCCCACACACACACACACAGATAGAGAGGGGGAAGGGGAAAGACAGGCAGATGGCATTCCATAGACTTAATGGTTTGTATACTGTACAAACTGTACATTCTATCCCCCTACACTACCCCTAAACCTACATATCACACACACACACACACACACACACACACACACACACACACACACACACACACACAGGGCCGTTTGAAGAAATTTGGGGGCCCCAAGCAAAATGGACATAGAGACAGTGCAAATACTGTTGTTGCATATACTGTCCATAAAATTTGAAAACATTTGCAAAAAACACCACTGTATCATTAAAAAAATTTTTGTAAACCTTTAACCATTTTTAAAACATCTATAAACATTACATAGATAGACGGACCAGATATTCCTAACACTTTGGGAATACTTAAGGGTTACTAGTTGGTTTGTAAACTGTCTATAAACATTATCTAGATGGTTATTATAAAGTTGCAACAGATGACTATAATACCTTGATAAATAGTTAATAAACAGTACCAGTAAAACATGTGGGTTGTCCTGATACTGTACTTCAAAATGTAACAGTGTAAAAATTGCCACAGAATAAAGTAATTGTTCAAGATCCATTGGTAACTTATAAAAATAATGTCATATTTGCAAACTGTCACTACCGTATATATCCCGACACTAGCACACTAAGATAAGCTATGAAAAAAATAATGTTCCTCTGCCTCTTTCTGGTTAAATAATGTTTATAATAATTGTTAATATAGCATGCTATATTAACTATTCCAGGTTATTTATGCATAGCATAAATAATAGTTAGTATAGCATGCTATGCCCCTTTCATCAAAACATATTACAAAGCTATAGCAATCTCATGTAATTTCGTCTGTTCGAAAAAAAAAAGTTGCTCTAACTGTTCGTTACAAGCAGCATTTGCCGTCAGGCAGGTAACGATAGCTAACATAAACATATTTTTGCTAGCCTACCTGCTGCAAACTTACACCATTTTTGTACAAGACAAGTAGAGCTATTTTATCCAGTGTAATTTATCACATACCGCTATCTTGTTTTTTTTCTTATCCTCCTCTTCCTTTCTCTATTTTCTTTTCTGGCTTCCTGAAGCATAAAATTCCGCTTCAAATCCGAGGATGTTTTGTATTTTGCCGCAGCAGAGATCGCGTGGTTGGCTGGCTGCTGTCAGCGACTACTGAGAGGGGCCCCTTAAGGGGGATCCCGATAACAGTGTCATTGCACTTTACTGCATTGACTATCAATGGGGCGCTCACACAGTTTGTCGTTTCATTTTATTCTTAACCTGTCGCTGTCTTGGGGCCCCAGGCCAGCTCGGGGCCCCAAGCAATTGCTTGGTTTGCCTGCCTTGTCGCGACGGGCCTGGTGTGTGTGTGTGTGTGTGTGTGTGTGTGTGTGTGTCCCTTGATTAGCTGACATGAGACGCATCCACACAGACAGGACACTGACACACACACACACACACACACACACACACACACACACACACACACACACACACACAGACACACACACACACACACACAGACACACACACACACACAAACCCCTTAAAGCTATTTCATTTATGGGACACAGGAAATATTCTCATAAACCATGTTTTCATTGTAATTTGTAGTATATTTTTAAAGCTACTTGGTTACATTTTAATAATACATTATTTAGTATGTTTTTAAAGATATTTTTATTATGTGGACACATGAAATGTCCTCATTTACCACTACGTTGTAATAACAGTGTAATACCCATGTCATTATACAAATTTTCGTCCCTAATAAATCACATAAACAAGCACACACACACACACACACACACACACACACACACACACACACACACACACACACACACACACACATACACACACGGAGAGAGAGAGTTTCAAAAATAACAACACTGCTACCTTTTAGTGAGGGGAGGGCAGACAGAGAATAAATATTCAGAAGAAATATATTAAATAAAATAAATATATTGATATGAAAAATAGTATGATTATTTTAAAGCTATTTGGTTACATTTTAATAAAACATTGTTTTAGTATGTTTTTAAACACACACACATACACGTTGTAATACCAGTGTAATACCCATGTCATTATACAAATTTGTGTCCTCATAAATCACAAACAAGAGAGAGAGAGAGAGAGAGAGAGAGAAACAAGTTTTTTTTTATCCTGCTTCAAAACTAATACAATGCTGCCATCTTGTGTTCATTGAGGGGAGAGCAGCAGACACAGAGAATTTCTGTTCCCCTTTTTTGTCCTTATTTAATCCCTTGCCATGGAAACACCGTTTGAGATATCCAATATCCGTTCACATTTTAGCATCTTCAGTATCTTTGTTTCATGTTGACCGAGTTTGGTGGAGATTGAATAAATCGCCTACGAGGAGAACGTAAAAACTCAGACCCCGATTTAACCAAAAATTTACCTTCAAACCAAAATATCTGACTTCCTGTTGGTCGGAGCTAATGACTGTAAATTAGAAAGTTGTCCGGCTCGATGAGGTCAATATATATACTGAGTTTGGTGATTGTAGATGAAACGAAGCCCTTCACTTTTGTCAAAAGGTGGCGCTAGAGAGCCCCTCATCCCCGCCCGTTTCTGAGGCTTTGCCCATGTGTACTGACTGACATCTCTGATGTGTGTGTTGAGTTTCAAGCAGTTTCAAGCAATTTCAAGCATGCTAAGAGCCTCAGAACAGCCAAAAGATTATTAAACTTTGACACGTTGCCATGGCAACAGTATTTGAAATTTCAGGAATCCATTTCATACGTCTCTATCTGTCATGTTTTCACATTATACTGATGAAGTTTGAAATAAATCTGGTGAAAATAAGATGGTGATTCAAAGCATTTTTGAAAGTGACACACTTCCTACTGCCAGTTGGTGGCGCTATAACTTTGACTCACAAAAGTCATATCCATGTGATCGGCTTCTTACAACGAACACACAGCTGAAGTTTCATCCAAACCAGTCAATGTTTGCACAAGTTATAACACACTTCCTGTTTCCCTTTTCTCGCCATAAATTCGTTGCATCGCCACGGCCAGACTTTTCGAGATATCAAAAATCCGCTCGCAATTTAGCATCCTGGATATGTTCACTTAATGCTGACCGAGTTTGGCAATGATCGAAACAATGGCCTCGGAGGAGTATATTAAATTCCAGAGCATGCGTTTTCCGAACAACCCATAATAGCTCACTTCCTGTTGGGCTGACACATAACTATGAGCACGAAAGTTGTTCGGCCCGATGAGATCTAAATGTGTACCAAGTTTCATACATGTACGTGCAAGTGTGTTTGATATATGGACCAAGTTTTCAGACCCCACTTAAGGGGGCGCTGTCGAGCCCCCCTGCCACGCCCGGGTACCAGCTTCAGCCCGGCTCTGATGGCCGCGCATTCCGACGCCTGTGCGAAGTTTCAAGAGTTTTCGAGCATGTTAAGTGCCCCAAAAGTACCAGAGAAGTCGAAAAAAAAAAAAAAAAAAAAAAAAAAAACAAAGAATAATCTGAGGAAGAACAATAGGGCTCTGCGCCCTTTCAGGGCTTGGGCCCTAATAATCCTTAGGGGAACAATAGGGCTCTGCGCCCTTTCAGGGCTTGGGCCCTAATTAAAGCTGCGAGCAGCGATGACGGGCCCAAGCCGGTGGCACCGCCACGCCGGTGGCATCAGCTTAACTGTGCACAGCAGGCAATAGGCATTTAAAATTGGAAA
This sequence comes from Gobio gobio, assembly GCF_949357685.1. Lineage (NCBI taxonomy): Eukaryota > Metazoa > Chordata > Actinopteri > Cypriniformes > Gobionidae > Gobio > Gobio gobio. The sequence continues at coordinate 38,260,163 of NC_137101.1, read as the reverse complement.
AACTAAAAGGACTATGTCAAAGTCATCTGAATTCACCACATTAACTGCAGCAGTTGGTGCTGCTATGACAACGAACCACAACAGCCACATCTATGAGATCAATTAAATTTAAATTAATTTCATGTCAGATGATGTCAAAGGTCAAATTGGAATTAAAGCTGCTAGCAGCGATGACGGGCCCAAGCCGGTGGCACCGCCACCCCGGTGGCATCAGTTTAACTGTGCACGGCAGGCAATAGGCATTTAAAATGGGAAAACATAAAAGGACTATTTCAAAGTCATCTGAATTCACCACATTAACTGCAGCAGTTGGTGCTGCTATGACCACAACAGCCACATCTATGAGATCAATTAAATTTATATGAATTTCATGTCAGATTATGTCAAAGGTCAAATTGGAATGAGTTCAGAATACCATTCGAATGCTGATGTTGTTTTATTCTAACACTTCTCTTCATGTGTTTTTGAGCTACCTTAGCTACCGTTTGTGCACCAATCTTATGCACCATAAAACATGCTTTCATTTCAATATGGGTGGTCCAATAAATTTTTTTTAATAAAAAAATGTATAAATGGAGCCAAATCACAGAAACTGCAAAGATGATTTTAATATCAGTGTCAGGTAAGAGTAAGATGCGTGTCTACATTTTATGGAAGTTTATTATAAATAGCCACTTTTATAAAATCATGTGAAATTTATGTTTTAATACATTTATATTATATCAGTAAATAATTAATTTAAAGACATGTGCATCATACGTGATCTTGGCAAACACATCACATGACGTTTTTATTTCAAGTGATAGTTATTTGTGATAGCCTATATGAAAGGGTTAAATTATGATCAAGAGAGAAAGTCACACACACACACACACACACACAATGATAGAGTGAGAGTGAGGGGGAGGGGAAGGACTGAGAGAAAGGCACACACACAAACTCACAGGGTGAGAGAGAGACCCCCCCCCCCACACACACACACACACACAGATAGAGAGGGGGAAGGGGAAAGACAGGCAGATGGCATTCCATAGACTTAATGGTTTGTATACTGTACAAACTGTACATTCTATCCCCCTACACTACCCCTAAGCCTACATATCGCACACGCACACACACACACACACACACACACACACACACACACACACACACACACACACACACACACACACACACACACACATAGCTGTCAACCCTCCCGTTTTTTCCGGGTTTCTCACGTATTTTAGCTCTTTTCCCGCTGTCTTCCCGTTTTAGTATTTTCCCGTAAAATATCCCGTATTTTTACGTTCTGATTGTGTTAACTCAGAACACGCAACTATCTGGTTTAGTGCCAGAAAACGCGAATGAGAAGTCGCGCGCACTGTGAGAAAATTTTCCGTGCACTCATCCGAGAGCGCGCACACGTCTCTCAGCACGCAAATATTGAGTTCTCTTTCAAGTCTTGCTCTTGAACGGACAAACTCACGCAAAAAGTATGTCAACATATTGATGAGTATTCTAGCAGACATAGTCTGTATATGGCTTAAGTAAGCTTTATACAGTCCAGAAAAGACGACGCATATCCGAGGTCTTAAAGGGGCAGTAGCCTTTACTGCTGTCTGTTTAATGTCAAACAAAAGACAAGGGCATCACTCACTGCTCTTGATTGAATAACTTTTGTAAGTTTAATAGGATTAATCTTTAATTTATACAGTCATATATGCAATGTTATTTTACATTTGATCAATTTCTGTACCTGAAAACTAATGTTAGACGTACCTGAAGAACCTGAAAAGCATAGTTTATTTTATTAGTATCTTTGCTCGA
>NC_137101.1:38108351-38253351 GCF_949357685.1 Gobio gobio | reverse complement strand
AGCATGTTAAGTGCCCCAAAAGTACCCGAGAAGTCGAAAAAAACAAAAAAACAAAAAAAAAACAAAGAATAATCTGAGGAAGAACAATAGGGCTCTGCGCACTTTCAGGGCTTGGGCCCTAATAAACTTTCGAAATCCAATAGGGTCCTCACACCATCGGTGCTCGGGCCCTAATAAACTATACTATAAATCATACAGACTAAAGATAGTATATAAACTAAGGAATTCAAATATAGAAGTACAGGGCTCGAAAATAAGGACTGCCCGATGGCCCGGGGCCAACGTGAAAGACACCCGGGCCAATTGACAGAACTGTCATCTGCCCGCGTGGGCCAGTGCCGCATCTTCACTGATAATTTGCGCATTTGTAAGCTTTGCCTATTTAAAAATTAAAGTGTACATAGATGAGAAAGTGCCCGTGTCTCTCAGTTTAAGTGCACCCACGCGTCTCACAGCGTGTGAATATTCACACAAAATTATGTCAAAATGCCTGTCTTGTCGAGTATCATCGTAAAAATAGTCGATTTTATTCTTTATTCTATTTTATCTTCATGCTTTATTTTTTTATCAATACTTAAATGTGGGTACGTTTCATGAAAAAAGAAAATTTAGTTTTTGTCAAAAACTAACTTGCATACGGATCGGATTCATAACGATGATCAAAACACAGATGCAGTAACTGTTAGATCGAGTCCATCAACACCCCAAAGCTTCACAGTCCTATAGCTCGTCCTGGGGCGACATTTTTTTAATTCAATAACATTAGGGCGTTTTGATTTAGATGCTGTTTATTGCTGATGATTGCGTTATTTTTCATATGCATCTGCTTATATGAGATTGCTTGTTTCTGCTTCTTCTTCGCCTGTGTTTTGATCTGGAGATTCTGCACTCGTTCAGATGTGTAATAGCGCCCCCTTAGCGTATAACAGTGAAACAGGGAAATCTGTTTTCTCCTTTTATATACAGCCCATGGTTTTGAGACAAGAAAAGACAGAAAATAACCACTCACTGCTCGACTGGATAACTTTAATAAGGGTTAATCTACATTTATACAGTGAAGACTATGAAGTGATATTTTACATTTGGTTATTATTTCTGTACCTGAAAATCTAGTTTAGAGCAACATGAAAAACCAGAAAATAACTTTGTCATTTGTATTTTTGTACTGTTGCTCGCAATTCTATTATTTGTTCTTATTTCATTACTGACTGTCTTTAAAGGGTAACTAAACCCCTGCTCAGAGCTTAAATCCACCCACTGGAAAATTTTGAAAAATGCTGGAAAAGTGGGCAGAGCCCAGTGGAGACAGAGGGGACGAATCGAGGGCGGGGCTGAGCGGAGGGCGTGCACCTGAGACCCGCAGTGACGGATTGATTGACAGCTGTCAGACTCGCGAGTCGCAGAGATGGAGAATGACTGGAGTGACGCCAGCTTTGCAACAGAGCGGTCATTTCTCCTACCTTCACCTGAATTGGAGGAGGGTGAATTGTCTGTAGACACAGACCCAGAGCCTTATCAATGCGAGCCGCTGCTCAAACTGCGTTAACTCCCAATGCTGACGATGCTAGCGAAGCAGCAGCGCAAGAGAGAATGACCTAATCTATGAACAGTCAGATCATTATACTGAATGCCACAAAATATAGATCAGATATCTGATATACATACGATTTTCATTCAAATTAACTGAATCAATAAGCAGCGCAGGACCAATAAGTTCAGACCTAAAAGCCAGATTTCCTCAAATAAGTTAGACTATACGCCAGCACGTTACCGCAGCAACCACTTGCGTGTCAGGGTTTGAAAGCGCGTCTCATGTATGAAACTTATCTGTACACATGACGGGCAGCAATAATATCGCAAGAAAAGCCTGACGTGTACTGACAACTGCATTATCTAACCGTATTTTCTTCATTACAAAGTTAAAGCAAGTGTCAAGTCAGTTTCATTCATAATGTTTCTACCTCATGTAATATGACAGTTCATACTGGAGTGAAGCCGTTCTCATCATGTGATTGGGGAAAACATTTCTGAGGGCGTGGTGAGCTCGTGCCAGGGGCGCGGATAGTGAGCCGTTGGAAGTACCATCCTACGTCACGATGTACCACAACGTCCAATAGGGCTGTAGCGATACACTAATCTCACGATACGATACGATACTCGATATTCAGCTCACGATACGATATATATCACGATATTCAGCCAACGATACGATTCGATATAATTCGATACACTTACATCATTTTCTGAAAGATTTAAAGGGGACAGAGTGATTTTGGTGACATCTTGTGAGTGTTTCATTTACTTGGATTGAATTAACTGAACTGAAAACTAAAATCATCAATTACACAATATGTCTCTGACTGGACAGAGAGTCTACAGCTTCCAAATGCTGGACAAAATGAATCAAAGGTGTGTTGAGAAAATTAGTTCCATTTATTGAAACAGTGCAAACTGTAGCTTACAAGCCTTTGAAAAGTAAATAAAGTGCAGTATTGCAATTAACAATGGAGTTTTAAAAAATTGCAGCAAGTGGCCTGTTTTGAACAGTTTCTTTGACAGCTTTTTTAGCTTGACACTGACAGTTGGTAATATTTCCAGAGTATTTCACGTTTGTGTCACACAGCTTGCAAATCAACCGCGATGCTTTGTCTAAGTCAAGGGTCTCCAACCTTTTTTCATTTGAGAGCTACTTTTTAAAAAAGAAAGTCAAAGAGAGCTACTCATGTTATATAATACTTAAAACTCTTAAATAATGCATCATAATTCTCATATTAACAACTATCCAAACTGTTTTACACCTGAAAGAGTATAGTAGTAGTTCCAGTAGTCGGTGCAATACCACTATTTTTTTTTTTAAATAAATGTTTTATTATATATGATGATAATCATAAGTAAATAATACATAAACATGTAAAGGCTGTATGCTGTTTAAAAGTAAACATTGTTTATAAATGAAAGATCAAGTGAAAAATAAGCAACCATTAATAATTATATAATTAGTATTATTTATTTCATAATTATTATTATTAGTAGGGACGTATTATTATTACATAGAGACGTAGCTAAATGTACTGTAGGCTACAATCTGTAGTCAATCTCATCACGTTAAACCGAACTTTTATTTTGACGGGTTGCCGTGATTAGCAGTGTCTGTGTTCATGATGATATGACAGTGGGTGCACGTCTTATTCAGCTCCCTAGTTCAGTTAGGGCACTGATCAGGGATCAGCCCATTGACTCATGTCCTGATCAGTGCCCTGACTTCTGAACCAGGAGCAGATTGAGACGCAGCCAGTTTTCTCAAATGAAACAGTAAATCCTCATGAAGTGACGGTTTATGCCTTCGTGTCGGCAGAGACTACAAGAGCGAGTGCGCGCGCGGCGCTCGTCATCCACACAGACGCAGAACATGCAGGAGTAATATTTAAATAGTATTTTGCAGTTTATTATTTACAGACACTAGTATATATTCGGCTTCAGTCTGGAGCCCTGCGCTTAAATGAACACGGAAGCGACTGAACGCTATGGTGAGCTATTTTTAGAACAGACCCGCGGGCAACTCGTGTGGTGCTTGCGGGCGACTCATGTTGTTGACCCCTGAGTCTAAGTCGTCGCTTTCCTTCTTCTTTTTAAACCCAAAGTGCTCCCACACATCTGCTTTTAAGCATGAAGGCGCTGGATTTATATTCGCCGCCATTTATTTGAATCTCCTCGCTCTGACTCCGTAAACAAGAAGAGGAAGACGTCGGCGTAAAGTTAGTAGTACGGGTAACTTGCTCTACAGCGATACTAGCGGCTGGCTGACCAAATCGCTCTTCCTGCAACGCAAATGGGGGTAAACACGGGGATTTGAATGGGACTTATGTATGTATCGATACTCGCGGCTTAAAAATCGATACTTTCTTGGGAGAAAAAATATCGATTTATATCGCAGAATCGATAAAATTGCCCAGCCCTAACGTCCAATAGGAAAATTCAACCTTAAGAGGGCAGCACTTTGGCGGTTTTACACCATATTTTATAGAATTAAAACACTTTATACTCAAATGTCAAAACATTTACTCGAATCAATGAACAGCATTAATAAAGCCGCAGTATTACAGATCATTAACTAAAAAAAGTTAGTTTAGGGTTTAGTTACCCTTTAACAATATTTAAAATGTATACAAGTTAGGCTTTTTGGAGTCAACCTTATTAAGGTTACATGGATCAAAAACAATAACTAGGCCTATTAATATTATTTTATATATTTTTGTGGTGGGGCCAGTTCAAATTTGGGCAGGGCAAGTACAAATCTGGGCCAGTAGAAAAAGTCCTTAGCGTTGAGCCCTGGAAGTATATCGTTCAGTCAGGATTTAAGCCCCATTATAGCACATAAACTATGCTTATTAAAATGACATACCTTTTGACAATAAACATAACAGTCTCTTGGATTGTTGTTTAGAATTGTCTTGGCCTTATTGGGCAAGCACTAGCAGGTTTTATCCTGTCTATCTGACTGCCACCACTTTGCTTGTCTAAATGAAGAGATGGGGTGGGGGCGATAGATGTTACTATGCAACCTTTGTAGTGTTACTGATATAGTGTACGTACATTGAATAAAGAACTACTGATCCTTTTTAGTTCTTTCTCTGGTCCATGGTTTCTTCACTGGCAAGTGAAACCTTTGTGCATTATTCTTAATAACTGTAATTTTTACAAACAATTTATAACACATCTCTACATGAGAGGCACATGTGAGGGTCTTCATCTCATGAAGCCGCCTCATAATTGTTTAACGCCCCATTGATTCAAGCCAGATAAAAAAAACACTGCATGATAGAAAACAATGCGGTCAATATATTGTTTAGTTTTTTAATTGATTTGTAATAAAGTAATAAAAAAATTTGTGTATGTGCGAGCATGTGCACGTTATTGTAACTTAAGTACACTACATGACACATTTATACGCTTTTAGTGGCCTATTTACTCGTTTTTATTAGTTCTAAATGCTTCTGTCATCTGCTGTGTACAGACTGAAGTTGTGTTTGATGTTTGCTATATTCAGGAAGCGTACTTTCTTGGAGCAAATAAAATAAAGAGTTAATATATCTGCTTGTGTTCATTGACAAAAACACAGCCATGTGCAGTAGTAGTGACAATTGAGGTTGCAATGAATCGTGAGGCATCATGGTATTGAATCGTTGACATGATAACCATAATCGAATGGAATCGTGAGACCAGTAATGATTCACACCCCTACTCACTAAACTGTTATCCTTTCTGCCAGAGCAACAGAAACAGGTCACGAACAGAAAACAGGAGTTACACCAGTTAACTGGAGCATATTAAGTCGACGGTATCAACAAAGACACATGGAAGAGACAGATGAAACATGAAATAGGGTTGTGCCGATGGACGATGATGGCTGACCGACATCACGATGGAGCGCCACCATCGTGATGCCACGCCCCCGTTGCGAGTGCGACACACACTAATCCTCTTCTATAGTATTAGTTAAACTAAAAACTTAGCAGGGATTGCTCTGTAAATTAAATTGAGAATGTAACAAATGCATATATGCTATTTTAAATACTGTAGTCTATGCCAGATATATATATAGCCTACATTTTGAAATCATTTGAGGCTGAAACATCCATAAGCATGCGTGTTTATTTTAGCACTTCTGTCAGTGAAACAACACCGCCTATAAAACATTTAAACGATTTTCAATAAATAATGGTTACCTCAAGAATATAAGAAAATTAAATATTAGTAAGAAAAATATTTGATTCATACTATTTCCCCGCAAAGATGCGTCTTATACCGCTCTGCGCTTTGAGAGGAATGGGACACAAGCTGGATAGACACCTTTCGAATATATTCATCTTCATGTTTTCTCCTGAGGTTGCAAGGCAACACTTGTTGTAAAAGGTCTGAAGAGCGGATTTTATCTTCCACAAGGTCAAGACATTTTGCAATGTTTGATTATTCACTGCCAGAGAAAACGAAACTAAAATCACCAGCGTGTGTGTGAAATGCGCTATTCAAATAAACCAAACTTGACGCGCCTTACCAAGTTTAATAACAAGAACAAACTGTGTTAAATAAAATTTGAAGTAAAAAGGTATTCATCCCACAGTGTTTTTTATACTTTACCACAGTAAAGGATGTGAATAGTTATAATAGACTTAATCATAAGCAAACGAAAGGAAGAAACGTTTATAATCCCCTGCGAAAATGGCGACGTGAGTGAAGATTTGGGAAAAGAAACGAGATGTCCATGTCCATTGGGATAAAATGGACTAGGCCTATTGTTAAAATTCACGGAAAATCGAGTGACCAGATCCAGATCGCAAAACAGAATGAAAAAGTGCTATCTGACCATTATTTCCTAGGCTAAATAAAGCTTTGTGCTTCACTCCTTTGGTAATATTCACGTGAAACAGCATTCACATACAAAACACTGGGTTAGTAAAATAACGAAATAATTTTTTAAAAAGTAGAAAATAGTATTTATGTAAAGAGATATATTAAAATAAAAAGAGCTCAACTCTTAAATGGAAGGAACCTATTTTTTTCCCCTCACGTGCAATAGGGGATGAGTCATTATTTGGGTAAAAAATAAGTAAAAATAACGAAATGATGTTTTAAGTAGAAAATAGTATTTATGTAAAGAGATATAGTATATTATTAACCTAATTACCCCCCCCCCCCAAACGACGATATCATCGACCATCACAATGTTTTACTGTAAACATCGTCAACTGCCAATTTAGGGGACATCGCCCAACCCTAACATGAAATAAATACATTTTTTATAATCATATACAGGGTTTAAATGTGCAGATGTAATCGATTATGTGAAACGCGACGATACGTTGCACTGTTTATTTTCCCCAATGATGGCTCCCAGGCATGCAGAAAATCAGCCGTTATTACAAAAATATCTGGCCTGGTAAATTTTTAAACAGAGAGTCAGAAACCAAATAAAATGGTGCTCTGCACACTCTGTAAAACCGAAATGGCAAACTACAGCAGCACAGGTTCTATGCAGGAGCATCTAAAGAAAACATCTCGGGGCTCTCCTACCTCAAAATGACAACTATTTGTACTATTTAAGGCCTGTTAACAGGGGATGATTATCGCACACGTTTAACGCCTCGTTGACTAAACAAAGGGAGTTTGAGTGTGCCAATGTGAGTGTGCACACAGACGCGCAAAACGGCAGGCGTAAAAAAAAAAAGCCTCAGGTTCTTTTTTTGTTTTGTTTGACGCGCCACATTAAAAACTGGCCGACCAATGAGATCGGTGCTTTTGTTCACGTGCCTGGAGCTGCTGAAGTTACACTAAAACACTACTTGGTGGCGCTCAAGCACAAAACGGTCTTGCCGAGCACACATTGATACAACAAAGAGGAAGTAAGTAGACAAAGAAGAAGATGAGCTGCTAATGCTGCTTGCCAGGTAGCAAAAAGTGTGTAAATGGTTTTGGCAAGCACGTAAATACGTCTCTCTTCTTCTTCTGCGTGACGAGAGTGTCAGAAGCGTAAGTGGCGCAGCACCACCTTGTGTATCGGGAGCGTCATCTACTGAATTTGCACGTTCACTCGGCACATCACCAGTGAAAATTGCTTGGGTGTGAACACAAAGACACGTCGAAAAACGCTGGCGATAAGCGTGCACGATAATCGTCTCGGTGTGCACAGACCTTGACAGTTGTTTTTTTACACAGCACTAGAATATGGTTGTCATATATGATTTGTCCAAGTTTATCGTGAAATCGGTAATCGCTCCATACTGCGGTCTCAAATTAGATTTATGTGAATGTGAATTATTTGTGCACATTTGAAAAAAATTTCAGTTTTCTTGTCCATTAAACATTACATTATGCAGAGGAAACTATTTTAATATGAACAGCATCGGTGTCTATGTGGTTACATATCATATAGAACAGTGAAATTGTTCAAGAAATTATCTGTCCTGAGTTGCCTATATGCTGTCACTGGAAATCCACGCATAAAGTTTGCTACATCACACCGGCAAAAGTAATGATTAGCTTAATCTAGGTTAATGTGAGAGCGAGCAGCCATGTAAAGTTGCTACTAGTTACGTTTCAAATAAGCCATATTTAAGGTCGATGAATGATAAGACAAACTTTGGATTTCCTGTCTGACATACTGTAATTACCACAAGGACCCGCTGTTAACAATCTGTCCCTCACGGACTGCGCGACTTTGCCGTAAGGTTTTTTTTTTTCTTTGACCAACCAACAAAAATAAAATTCTCGATTAGTCAACAATTAGGGGGCACCCCTAGACATTTCCATCAACTGTCCTGAGCCAAGATGAGTATTTCACTGACTACATTTACATGGACAGCAGTAATCTAATTATTGACCTTAATCTGAATAATACAATATTCCGATTAAGGTGTTTACATGAGTTGCTTTTAGAAAATTCCGTTCATGTTCCCGTTTTACATGTTATAGAACAAAGATCGATTATGGAATGCGTGGTCCCCATGCCACGCATTCCAACGTTCCCTCCAGAATTTCACGTATCAACATACAGTTGACTTCGTTATGGTACCATATACAGTTTTAGGTGTTTCATTTTTACATTTTACTAAAGCTTCAAGTGCAGTCAGGGCCGTAGCTGGGGAATTCTGGGCCCCCTGAAAAAACACTGACGTGGGCACCCACTGCCCTCAACTTATATAAAATGTACTCATATACGGTATAAGATAAGATATGTATATACACTTTATAATAACGTTCAGTTGTAAGTCATTTATATGTGGTTAATTAATGACGAAGTAATCATTTACAAAACATTCAAAAATGATTATCAAGTGGATATGCTAACATTTTATGTATGTTTTGTAAATTCCGTTACAAGTCATTTACAAGTGATTAGTAAATGATTAACTAATCATTTACGAAACATGACTATGCGTTCATAAATGATTAATAAGTGATATGTTAATTATTTTATGTATGTTTTGTAGATTCAGTTAAGTAATTTACAATTGATTAGGTAATGATGAACTAATAATTTACAAAACATGACTATGCATTTCATAAATGTTTAATAAATTGTTACATTTTTTGTAAGTTTTGTAGATTCAGTTATAAATTATTTACATGTTATTAGATAATGATAAACGAATCATTGACAAATCATGACTATACGATCATAAATGATTATTAAGTAACATGCTAACTATTTACAAATCTGTCGTAAGTTATCTTTAAAAAAATAAAATAATCAAACAGATCCTTAGTAAATGGTTATCAAGTTACTAGTTAATATATTATTAATCACTGAAATGTCAATGCACCATTATCTCAATAAACAATTGTTAATCATGAACAAATTATCAAACCATTAGTAAATTATGAGTATAGAATTTATTGATACATCGTTAAAGCTGAGCAGAAATACATAATCATGTTTTGCTTGGTCCCCTCAAAGTTGTGTTGGATTTTCTCCTTAGCATAAAGTTTGAGAGGTCCATCTATCACTGTTTTCCATGTTTGTAGAATCATGTCACCTTTATTTATATAGCGCTTTTTACAATGCTGATTGTTTCAAAGTTTCAAAGCTGTACAGCCGCTCTGGAGAAAACAGTAATGTCATCAAGCTCAGTTCAGTTCTCATACAGTGTCAATGCGGACAGATCAGTAATATAGTTGAATATTTAGTGTCCCAAACCAAGCAAGTCAAAGGCAAAAGAGGCGACGTTCGTTCGCAAGAGTTCGTTCGTGGAGCATGTTAGGCTGTCTACACAGCTTTTTAAAAATGACGGGGGCTACCGTGCTGGAGTTTTACGTGCATTCGACCAGACAACTTAACATGCTCCAAACAAACCTCTTAAGCAAGCAGAATAATGTAAGTGGATTTTTTTGTTTTGTAATCGCGGCTTTGAACGATTACGTAATCGTGGCATCTGTAATCGTAATCATGATTAGATATTCGTTTAATTGTGCAGACCTATTTGGAAAACTTCTTTAAATAATTGCATGTTTTTGTGGTTTTCATTAAACTCTTAGTCATACAAGCTGACGCTGTAGTAAATATACTATATTGAAATCATAAAAGTAGGGGAATATATAACAAAAGTACTGGATTTAGTGGGGCCCCTGTAATTGTCACCACCTTTCACCCCACTAGTGACGGCCTTGAGTGCAGTTAATTATTTGTCATGACGACAGCGGATACAAATTCTCTGCCACCACGACAAACTCTGAGGTATTGGATGACAGTACAAAGTAAGGACTGGTGGGAGAGAGAGTTGCTTGAAGCCAAGCCATGCTCTCTTGTTTACCGTCAAATGGTTGACCACTGCCGTGTGCGCATGTGTCCTGTCACAAAATGCAGCAAAAACTCCTACACAACGTTAATAGTGTGATTAAGGTGTGTACATGTCTATAATTCACTTTGATAATGCGACTAAAATAGGAATACTCCACGTCTTAATTTGATTTGTGTTTACTTCAAGTATGACTTTAGCCGGATTAAGGTAAATAGAAATTGTTGTTTACATGATAGTTTCTTAATCAGAGTATAGTCTTAATCGGGTTAACGATTAAGGAGTATTGTTGTCCATGTAAACATACTCACTAACAGCGCTGATCTTGTTAAATGAATGAAAAATAGTAAACAAAAATGTATAGTAAAAGGCACACAGGTAGAGGTCTGCACTCCTGTGGCCCTCAATCAGAATTCCACATCTGGCAAGTCTGATATATGGGAGTCTTTTTCATTTGTCATAGATGCAGATGGAAAAAAAAATACCCTTTGCGCGATGTGATAAATGTCAAAAAGAAGACTGGAACCTCAGGTTTAAAGCAGCAATCATGCCTCATCACAAAAAGACTAACAAAACTGACATTTACAAAGTCCAAGCCGGTGCTAGAGCAGCTTAACAAAGAGTGAATTTTAGGCAGGAGCAGGTGGGTGTGGAATAAAACCTAGCGGGACGAAATAAATCAGTCCCGCGCAGACCTCTACACACAGGTGTCCCCTGGAAAGTCTGACACCAGTTTGATACAACAGTTTTGTTTAGGCCTTGTTCATATTATTTTTCCTAATTTAATGTACATATAAAAACAAATGTGGAAGTAGAATCTTCTCAAGTGCATTTTAAGGCAGCATTAGTTTTTGTCTCCACATGAGGCGAGCTGCTCCATGTCAAATAAAACCACTTTAATTAGGACACTCATTTGAATATGACATTTTCCAAAAATATCATTAATTTCTGTAAAGATGGACATTTTAATAAGGATCAAATTACTGAGTTTATCTTTGAGAATGAAACCAACCTGTTTGTTCCTCAGTATCTTCTTGTTTCACACTGAATGCTTCTTCAATCGTCATGTCTTCACTTTCTTCTTTAATAAACGGCATCTTTATAATAGTGTCACACGGGTTGCTTCATCAGGTGTTTTTCTGTGTCTTTGTCCTGTTTAAAATGAGAATAATTAACAGAAAGAAAAATAAATCCACACTAATCTCTGTGTCTCTGAATCAGCTCTAGTTCAGTATCAGTCACTGGTAAGAGAGTCAGAGTGAGTTAATGGACTTAAATGACCTGACTACCAAAAAAACAAACAGATAACTAGAGATTAAAAAAGAGAAACAAATTATACAGACACTTCACACTTATTTACTATTTATATTTTCTAGTTAATGTCTTTTAGATTATATCTAGTTGATTATACCTTTATCAAAACATTTGCTATTGGTTAATAAAAGTTGTCATTACAACTTGTTGTGTTCTCTTTGCATTTACACTGTTTTAACCAGCAAGAGCAGTCACTAAATCATTATGCGATTTTGGAGTTTCAAAAAGTGAAGTTCCTCTATCACTACTTGCCAGTAAACGAATTCGTGTTTACAATAAACCCATTCACAATATAGGGAGCGAAATGAGACGAACCAGTAACGTTAACTCTTGTGCGGATGCTCTATATAAAACGTTAGATAAAGCATTTAAATGTTGAATTTTATAATAAGTTATTCATTTTCTATCGCTTGTTAAAACTATAAAATTGATTGGACGGCTTGTATCGATTTAAAAAGCTTAAACGCTTATAAACACAAACCTCAGTTCAGACAAATCACAACAGACGCAGGAAAGCGGCGCAGCCATGTGACGTCACCCGCTAGACCAAAATAAAAGCCCTGTTCACACACTGCTATGTTTAAAATCACAAAAGTGCATCTCTCTTTCTTTCTCTCTCTTTCTCTTCTCTCTCTCTCTCTCTCTCTCTCTCTCTCTCTCTCTCTCTCTCTCTCTCTCTCTCTCTCTCTCTCTCTCTCTCTCTCTCTCTCTCTCTCTCTCTCTCTCTCTCTCTCACACACACACACACACACACACACACACGCACACTAAAGTCTCAGATTGATATTTGGATATATCTCTGAGTCTATAATCTACATGGAAAAATTGTAATGTTTGTGTGCAGAAACCATTTAGGCCATATCCCTGAATTAAAATGTAAATAGTGACAAATGAGTTAAAAAATAATGTGTTAAAAAAGGGAGTTCATAAATAATATTTTATAGCTAAATTTCAGAATTAAATGTTTTTATTTTTATTTTAATGTAGACCTATACAGTTCATTTAGTCTAAAAATACCTAGGTAAAAATGTCTAAAAACGATGATCTTCCATGAATCGGTAGAAGATAAATAAAAGCAATACAATTGTCAAATATAGATATAATTCATTCAATACGAAAAGGTATTGCTAAGATAGTTCAAATTGAGCATTTCTGTTGCTGCCTGTAGCAAAAATAGTTATTTTCTCAAGTCATCCTAGGTGTATATGACATTCTTCTTTCAGACGAATAAAATCTGAGTTATATTACAAAAGGATGAAATATGCTAATTTTTGAGATAGGAATTTGGGGTTTTCATGAGCTGTATGCCAAAATCATCAGTATTAAAACAATAAAAGACCTGAATCCAATCCAAGCCTAATTGGAGCCTAATCCAAGCATTAGAATTGGATTTATAGTTGCACTGTTTTTGAAGTCCATAAAAAGTGCACCTGCCCATCAAATAACATGCTCCACGCGGCTCTGGGGTGTTAATAAAGGCCTTCTGAAGCGAATCTACAAGTTTGTGTAACAACAATAACATATATTGAACACTTCCCTGTTCAATATATGGAAAAATTGTTGAAAGTTCCTCTGCCGATCGAAAGACTAACGCGACCAGGTAGGCTCGTCATGACGTCACGTATGCATCTTGAGTTTCACTTTCAACATTCAACACTTTTCCACAGAAGGCGGTCGGCCGAAAGTTTACTTGATAAAGTTTTAAATATGGATATTTTTCTTACACAAATGCACCGATTCGCTTCAGAAGGCCTTTATTAACACCCCAGAGCCGCGTGGAGCACTTTATTTGACGGACAGATGCACTTTTTATGGACTTCAAAAACAGAGCAACTATAAATCCAATTCTAATGCTTGGATTAGCCTGGACTTTTGTAATATACAGGTCCTTCTCAAAAAATTAGCATATTGTGATAAAAGTTCATTATTTTCCATAATGTAATGATAAAAATTAAACTTTCATATATTTTAGATTCATTGCACACCAACTGAAATATTTCAGGTCTTTTATTGTTTTAATACTGATGATTTTGGCATACAGCTCATGAAAACCCAAAATTCCTATCTCAAAAAATTAGCATATTTCATCCGACCAATAAAAGAAAAGTGTTTTAATACAAAAAAAGTCAACCTTCAAATAATTATGTTCAGTTATGCACTCAATACTTGGTCGGGAATCCTTTTGCAGAAATGACTGCTTCAATGCGGCGTGGCATGGAGGCAATCAGCCTGTGGCACTGCTGAGGTGTTATGGAGGCCCAGGATGCTTCGATAGCGGCCTTAAGCTCATCCAGAGCATTGGGTCTTGCGTCTCTCAACTTTCTCTTCACAATATTCCACAGATTCTCTATGGGGTTCAGGTCAGGAGAGTTGGCAGGCCAATTGAGCACAGTAATACCATGGTCAGTAAACCATTTACCAGTGGTTTTGGCACTGTGAGCAGGTGCCAGGTCGTGCTGAAAAACGAAATCTTCATCTCCATAAAGCTTTTCAGCAGATGGAAGCATGAAGTGCTCCAAAATCTCCTGATAGCTAGCTGCATCGACCCTGCCCTTGATAAAACACAGTGGACCAACACCAGCAGCTGACATGGCACCCCAGACCATTTTACATTTACATTTATGCATTTGGCAGACGCTTTTATCCAAAGCGACTTACATTGCATTCAAGATACACATTTTACATTTTGTCAGTTCTTGCTTTCCCTGGGAATCAAACCCATGACCTTGGCGTTGCTAGCGCCACGCTCTACTATTTGAGCTATAGGAAAGGCCAGACTGTGGGTACTTGACACTGGACTTCAGGTATTTTGGCATTTCCTTCTCCCCAGTCTTCCTCCAGACTCTGGCACCTTGATTTCCGAATGACATGCAAAATTTGCTTTCATCCGAAAAAAGTACTTTGGACCACTGAGCAACAGTCCAGTGCTGCTTCTCTGTAGCCCAGGTCAGGCGCTTCTGCCGCTGTTTCTGGTTCAAAAGTGGCTTGACCTGGGGAATGCGGCACCTGTAGCCCATTTCCTGCACACGCCTGTGCACGGTGGCTCTGGATGTTTCTACTCCATACTCAGTCCACTGCTTCCGCAGGTCCCCCAAGGTCTGGAATCGGTCCTTCTCCACAATCTTCCTCAGGGTCCGGTCACCTCTTCTCGTTGTGCAGCGTTTTTTGCCACACTTTTTCCTTCCCACAGACTTCCCACTGAGGTGCCTTGATACAGCACTCTGGGAACAGCCTATTCGTTCAGAAATTTCTTTCTGTGTCTTACCCTCTCGCTTGAGGGTGTCAATGATGGCCTTCTGGACAGCAGTCAGGTCGGCAGTCTTACCCATGATTGCGGTTTTGAGTAATGAACCAGGCTGGGAGTTTTTAAAAGCCTCAGGAATCTTTTGCAGGTGTTTAGAGTTAATTCGTTGATTCAGATGATTAGGTTAATAGCTCGTTTAGAGAACTTTTTCATGATATGCTAATTTTTTGAGATAGGAATTTTGGGTTTTCATGAGCTGTATGCCAAAATCATCAGTATTAAAACAATAAAAGACCTGAAATATTTCAGTTGGTGAGCAATGAATCTAAAATATATGAAAGTTTAATTTTTATCATTACATTATGGAAAATAATGAACTTTTATCACAATATGCAAATTTGTAACTGTAGGGACCTGTAACTCCGATTTTATTCATCTGAAAGAAGAATGTCATATACACCTAGGATGAGTTGAGGGTGAGTAAATTATGGGCTAATTTTCATTTTTGGGTGAACCATCCCTTTAAGGATCCAATTGTAGCCGACCACAAGGGCATATTTGACATGCTTCAGGTGATTTCTCAAGTGTTGATTGATGTGTTGATTCGAATGTTCGATGGCACGCATCAAACGGAGTGCAAATTTTCCACTAGTTTGCCGGGAGCATGCGTTGCTTCACTGTTGCAAGCAGCATATACTCAGTGCAAGCGTGCACATGCTTACGCGATTAAATGTCATGGCATGTATGATGGCCAATATGTGAGCAGGCACCTTGGTCCAGCTTCTCCTTCCCTTCTGTTGTTTTGTTGTTGTTTTGCACAGTGAGGTGAAGCCCTGTTTTTTTCTGCCACAGGTACTGTATAATACATCCTGGGTTGCGGGGATAGAATCAGTTTCTCAAACATTATTGTGTTGACCAGGCACGGTGCCAGGATTCCAGTTTTGGATGGGCCAGACCAATTGTGGGTGGGCCTTAAATTAAAAATGTTATTAAATCACTGTTTAACCTAAGAAACAATGACTGACTAATATACTGTTATATTATCTGTGCTTACATAATAGAGATTTTAATAGCTTGATGCTCTTTAAATATTTTTTTGCATTGTAAAAAGTTTTGGTGCATACTACGGACCTGTCTGCGATCGCTCTCCATGGTTCTGACCAACAAAAAAAACGCTTTGGAATCTCCATTACGCACCTGGCTGTGATTTAGCACATCTCTCTATATGGCCTATATACTGTAAAAGTGGTCAGGAATCGAATATTTCCCCAAAACAAAGTTTAGTTCTGCTCGTATAACATGAGGCCGAATATTTGTCAATTCTGTTTAATTGTTTAAGTTTTCAACAATACAGATCAACAACACTTCCCGACAGTTTCAATCAATAGTTGGCAATATACCTGTTTGACGCTTTCATACAACATTAATTTCTTTCGATTTCATTAACAACAGACTGAGCTTGGCTTATTAGACAGAGAAGATGCATTAAAATGTAGTCTATAGGCTACTACAAGATAATAACTAATACAATATGCTACCGCATATTCACGGTCATCCATGAAGATTAACAGCCCTTTAACGCAAATCGGATCAAGCATCACAATATCAACAAAGTTTGCTGCATTCCAAAAAAAAAAAAAACATTTCAAAAGCCATTAACTTATCAGGCTAAAAAAATAAAACTTGATTGTCTAAATGACACTCATATTATTGCGCCAACAGGCAGGCTTAAAAGATTGCAAAATGTGAAAATAGATAGGCATGGGAGGAAGAGAGAGCATGAGAAGAATATTCATTCATTGCGAATCAAATTGTTTAACAGAGCAGTAGGAAAGGGCATGCTAGGGCCTACCTATCTCTCTGGCAAACTGGGTACATTCCAGTACTCGACATCATGATCCTCCATCATCTTATTTGTTCTCTGAGAATGCACAGTCACCGGAGCGAATGTCTGTCAGTTCTTGTTTGAGGTTCTCGATCAAATCAATCGTGTCTGTCACTGATGTGTCGATGGACTGGAGACTTTTAGACGTGAAGTCTGATTTACTGAACAACTGTTTGAAAAGTACAAGGAGGAATATGAACTTTTTTGTTCTGATCTGCTGAAGGAGTGTCTGTGCCTCAATCTCTGTCCCCCCTCTTCCGCGTACTGTGCCAGCACCTCCATGATAACATCATACAGAATTAAAACTTTTGTCACTGCGGCCGATCTTGAATCCCACCTTGTGTCGCACCCTCACTCCAATTCATTCCAATGACCTCTGATTCGGTCGCATCTCTCTTTGTGTGTTAAGGAAACAGGCATGACGTTCGCTAGCGCACATGAAGGTGTGCATGGTGTTGAGAGAGTCAAAAAAGGTTGAGGCATCCAGCGATGTCTGGGCCATAGCTGACAGGACAAGGTTTAACCTATGAGAGTGACAGTGCATGTAGATGGCGTTTTGAAAGGTGCCCTCAAGGATGGCTTGGATACCCCCCTTATGCCCAGCCATTACCGATGTACCATCAAACCCAAAACCAATGCAAAGGCTAGGGTCTAGTTCAAAAGGTGTGACAACTTACAATATTTTCAGTGCTATCGCATAAGCAGTCATGTAAACATGATCGCATCTATAAAATTCCAGGAAATTACCTGCGTTTTTGACCTCATCATTCTCCCGGTTGCTTCTTGTTTGGCACAAGTGATAAGAACGTCCACAATGACTTTGATATGCTCCCGATTGATTTCACCCTGTCTGCCATCTGTGTTGTTGAGTTGATGGATGACAGAGCCACGCTCAGACATTGGCAGCCTGTAATTGTTAAATTTATCCAGTGCAAATGTGTGCGATTTGCACTATTTTGGTGCTTTAAACAAGAGTGTTTGAGGTGCTTCCAGTCCCAGTATCCAGTCTGGCTAAACTTCTCCTCCTTGCCTCACTCACCAAAGTGCCTCCACATCTTACAGAAGACTGCATCCTTCCTAATGCTGTACTCAAGGAAATTGTATCTGCTATACCAGTTTGTGGAGAAACTCCTTGCTTTGTCACCTATCACTGTGACCGAATACTTTAGCCCTTGTTGAGTTGCGGGTTTATCCACAGAAGACAGATCCACAGGGCTATCATCCACTTGCAAGGGAGAGGCGGAGGCGCTGGCGCCATCCTAGCACAGGCGCTAGTCGCGCTAGCATCCTGGGGTGGCAGAGACAAAGATGTGCTAAGTGTTGTGGATTTCAGATCTCCTTCATCTCCTGTTTGAACCTCAATGTCTGCTTAAAATTATTTTGAAAACTTAACATTTAGACAATTTTAGCACAAATTATGAGCTTATTTGCCGATTTTTAATCATTCTTGACAAAATTTAAATTTATTAAAAGTTAAAAAAAAAAATTGAAGAAAAGTTTTGGGTGGGCCTGTTAAAGGGCATATTGCAGGTTACATTTTTTTCGAGATTAATATATAATCTTGTATGAAAATACCATATGAAAAGGTAATGCAAGATTTAAAATGTTTTAAAAAGACATAAGAGCACAAATTTAGTAGATAAAGTGGCCGTTTTATTGGCCGCTTGGAAAAAGCGTTTTTTTTTTCCAACAACGCATCATATTACGTCACGAGAGGGAGTCGTTCGCCCAGCTCTGCGTTGGCTCAGTGCAGAATAGGTTGGTATTCAGTAGAGTCTGTGTATTTTCGGTAGTTTTTCTATTCCAATTTATCATTGTCATGTTAAATTATTGTGTCCAGCCTGTCTGGACATCGAGTCTACAGGTTTCCTAAAAAAAAAAGAAGTTAGGAATTCAGCATGGTGGCGTTTTGTGCAGGTGAAGAAACGGGACTTCTCTTCACGCATCTGCTTCGAAACACGCGGTGGTCAGTGTTGCCAACTCTCACGAGACAAATAAGCAACCGCAGCTTCAAAAACAAGCCCAAAACAAGCCCAATATTATTATATTATTTATTATCATCAATATTATTTATAATAATGTGAGATGGTGGTCCAGTGGGTTAAACCATGGAACTGATAAGCAGAAGATTGCTGGTTCGATCCCAGCGGTCACCACCAGTGTGTCCTTGAGCAAGGCACTTTACTCCATGTTGTTCCAGGGGGATTGTCCCTGTAATAAGAGCACTGTAAGTCGCTTTGGATAAAAGCGTCTGCCAAATGCATATATGTAAATGATATGTAAATTATGTAATAAAAAAATGTTTATCAATAAATGAGCCTGCAACATATTAAACTGACACCTCTCGGAAATTTGAACAGCAAAAACAGATGTGATTTTACAAAAATCATCAAATTGCAATAAAGGACATGCAATATCCTCCGATCAGCTGTGAACAGAAGAGGTTTGGAGAAAAAAAAAGAAAAAAAAAGTGACATGAAGGCCAATTATGGTAACCCATAGTCGGAGTTAGTGCACACATATTAGGGGCAGTAAGTAGTGAACACACACACTGCAAACCTTGAAAAAGATAAGCCCTACATCTCAATGTGCATATACTATCTGCCCTAAATAGTATTGAAAATGACTGTCACATACTATTTAGGATGGATAGTATGCACATTGGGACACAGGCAAGCACTAAGGGAGCGCTGCAGTATATCCACATATTTATAATAAAATACATTCAAACCATACCTACTGTTATTATTACTATACTTGTTTTTTTTTATAATGGCCAGTAATTTTAAATACATTACAAATTTGTTTTTATTTTTATTAAATTAGGTGCCTCTCTTCCCTGTTTCCTCTCCATCTCAGTACATCTCAGCTGTTGGCATTGTTTGTAAAAATGTATACGTCTATTTAAGTCTACTAACTATCATTACGTGCATTTATAACGTCACATACCTGCACGTGGAAAGCGATTTTTCTTCAGTGAGGGGGAGAAGGAGGTGGGATATATGAGGACGAATTACTACAGCACTTGTATCGTTGCACTGAATGCCTATTAGCTGAGAGAAGACAGTGTCAGTCAATGTATTGGACAAAACAGTGACCATAAATGTAAAGAAACAAAGTTGCTTATTATATTTTCCTAACAAGCAACCACACTTTTTAAAATAAGCCAAAAAAACTGCAACCCGCGACTCGTGATTTTTTAACGCGACTTGCCAAAAAAGAAGCCCAAAGTCGCGTTATACGCAGACTTGGCAACTATGGCACTGGTGAGGTGGTGGGGATTCTTTTGTGGTGCCCGGTGGTTTGTACTTGCTTTTGAGTGCCGTGGATTCTGTGCTGAATTTGCAGTGCGAGTTTCAAGTTGTGGTGTTTTTTTTTATTTGCACACTTCACGCCTGTTGGAACCTTGTAGTGTGCCGTAAATGTGTGTTCATTCTTTTTTTCTATGAACGAGACCGGTATTAGCATTTTAGACATTTAGAATTTCATGCAACATGCGGTATTTGTGAAATTGTAATAAAACTGCTTGTACAAGCAATACAGCTTTCACTACAGTCTGTGGCCAGTTATTAGCCCGCTCTTGTCTGGTGGGTTACAATCTGGCGTAGTCGGCAGGGTCATTATTGGCTTATTTTTTTTATTTATTTATTTTTCTGGCCACTGTAGTGTTATGTTTATTTTTGATTGTAACCCACCAGACAAGAGCGGGCTTTAATCTAAATCAAATACCTTTCTAATAACTGGATTTAAGAGATAGAAGAATTAATAAAAATCAACCAGATGGTTCTTCTTTAAAAGAGACCTACAAAACAAACTTTCATGAAAAACTATTATCTTCATAAATGAAAATAAATAAAAACGCTTAACAATACTTATTACCTCCAAGCATAGTTTGATCATTAATCATTCAACACTCTGCAGACTGCGTCACCAGGCCGATCACCATCAATACACACGGGATAAATCATTCAACACTCTGAAGACTGCGTCACCAGGCCAATCACCATCAATACACACGGGGTTCTGAAATGCAATAACAAAATCAGACCACTTTCTTCCTCCTCCAAGTAACGTTAGTCTACTACTTTACATAAACCCATTATCTCAATAATAAAACCCATACATGGAGCTACCTCATGCCCACATTTATTTATGTGAAGGTGACCTAGAGATACACAAACAATTCTAAGCATGAGCAGCATAAAACAATTTGCATACAAGTCTTTTTGCTTTAAAAGAGAACAGTCCTCTTCATTAAATTTCTATTTCTAAAACACAGTCGAACATAAGTTACCTGAAGCGAGCTCACGCTTGTTTGCACAATGAATGAATGAGAACGCACTACGCTACGGTGCGTCTATTTATAGTACGTGCAGACGTAGGCATTACGCTAACCCAAGGGCTTATGGGAAATGTAGTCCCGAATGCATACGTCACCCTGTCACATATATAGAAACTTTTCTTCTAAGAGTGTAGGAGGGAACACTGCAGAACCCACATCGTACCCCGAATGAGTTATGTGGAGTACAATACTGAGCCGTAGCCCGCAACCGAGAGGGGGCTCCAGCCCCACTGAAGCGGAGGGCTCTGCCAACTGAAAGACGCAGGCTTTCGTTAAGGAGTGACCGTGGAAAAATATATGGGATCCCCGCAGGGTCACTCATAAAACCCGAGCCCAGTACCGGTTGTAATGGTGTTAACTACCTCCTGGGGCAAGTCACCTAGAACCTCCGTGTCCTGTCCAGGGACCAGACATGAAGTTTCTAGAGGTCTGGACGCGGGTGCCACAGGATGCCCCGTCTCTGAGTCATAAGGTCCTTCCCTAGAGGAATCTGCCAGGGAGGGGTTGTCGCGAGGAGCATTAGCCAGTACGGCGCCACCAACCGGACCTGCTCCTCGTCCTCCCTGACTTTGCACAGGGTTTGTGCAAGTAGGCTCTCTGGGGGAACCGCATATTTGTATATAACCGCATATAGCCGTGCGCAAATGCATTCGTGCCAAGTGTGCCCTCGGTCAGCAAATAAAACTACTGGCAGTGGGACGTTTCTGGGGAGGCAAAGAGGTCGACCTGCGCCTCCCAGAACTGTCTCCAGATCAGCAGGACCACCTGGGGGTAGAATCGCCACTGTCCCGGGAGCGCAGCTCGTGATAGCTCGTTGGCCACACAGTTGAGCACACCAGGGACATGAATGGTCTGAAGCGACCTCAGACACTTCTGACTCCAGAGGAGAAGATGGCAGGTGAGTTGCGACATGCGACGGAAGTGCAGACCACTTTGTCTGTTGATGTATGCAACGGTCAGTGTTGTCCGTGCGGACCAATACATCTTTGCATCATAACAGCCTTTTGAGGCGGCTCAGTGCAAGATGTACTGCTAGCAACTCGAGGCAGTTGATGTGCCAATGCAGGTGCGGGCCCATCCAAACCCCTGACACTGCATGTCCATTGTACGTGGCCTCTCAGCCCATGGCAGAGGCATCTGTGAAAACCACAGCATGCCTTGACACCTGTTCCAAGGGCACTCCGGCCCGAAGGAACAAGGGGTCTGACCACGGGCTGAAGGTTTGGTGGCAGGCTGGTGTGATACTCACCTGGTGAGGCAGTTCAGCATCGACTGATATCAAGATATTTTACTTTATAAAGTTTTAAATATGGATATGTTTCTTACACAAACATGCCACTTCACTTGAGAAGGCCTTTATTCACCTCCCATGGAAGAGCCAGGACCTTTTTAATAAAACTCAGATTTTATTCGTCTGAAAGAAGAATGTCATATACACCTAGGATGACTTGAGTGTGAGTAAATTATGGGCTAATTTTCATTTTTGGGTAAAAAATTTAAGTAAATTGCTCTGAAATAATGTTTGATTTAATGATTTAAACATCTACAGAAATCAATGAGTCTGTGTTGCACCGACAACAGCGGCAGAAAGGCAGAGGCAGTATCGTGCACACCTAAATGCTGATCCTGGAAAAAAAGGATAAATACTTGCAGAATGAACGTCAGAGATGGAGAAAAAATTTAGAGACAGGGAAAAAGAAAGGAATCAATGAGTTAAGTGAAAGACAACAGCGCCTGAAGCGTAGAAAGCTGAGAGAAGCTTACAAAAGAAGCAAGGAGAGGAGAGAAGCACTGAAGAACTTAACCCCACTCCTCCACAGATCATGCCCCAGAGCAGTATCCACGGCCAGGATCTTCAAGGTAGAGCAATGAGCAGTTAAGAGTGTTAGAAAATGACTAGGCTGAGTGATAGAAAGTGTTAGAAAATTAAACGTTCAGTTTAAGGTGCAGTGTGTACATTTTGGCAGCATCTAGTGGTGAGGTTGTGAATTGCAACCGGCCACCACTCACCCCTCCCTTTCGAAGCACATAGAGAAGCTACGGTGGCCGACACAGGACAAAGATGCCGTCGTCTGAGACAGCAGACAGTAGTTAGCTCTCTGTAGAGAAGTTTGTCTGTTTAGGGCTACACAATGCACCTTTAATAAAGTACTATTAGTTGTTTAGGTTGCATGTGATAGTTTTACTGACTGAAAAACCATCTGACTGATGGCTGTTCGTCGTGTAACAGTAATGATTCAGTCTGGCAGGAAGGCCAAAGTCTGAACACCTCACAGCCCTCGTGACTTTTCTAATCAAATCATACTTAAACAAAGGGCCTGTATGTTGATGTAATCATCTACGCTGATTAGATCCGAGGCATCATCGTGTAGCCGCAAGAGATTGGAGCGTTGAACTCTTTGGGCGTCGGCCATCCCCTCTATGAGAACAGGAGCGACCATCAACTCTTTGCATTCTCGCCACCACAAGGAAAAGACCTCTTGGCATTTCGCCATGGAGGGGAAGACCAACCCTGGTCTTCCCAACCCTGAGAGAAGGCCTCCCTGCATGGAGAGAGAAACCGGCAGACTTCTGGAGCGACTTTCCTAAACTTCAAAGAAATTCTCCTGGGACCTGAAAATCCTTAGCGAACTTCCCAGACGATTCGAGCCCAGACACTTACACGAGAAGCCGTAGTAATGCAAGTATTCTATTTCACAATCAAACTGCTTGGAAAAGGTTGTCTGAATTATTCCCGTTCACGGGACTATGAATTTCTTGAGGGCTCTTGTGAAATTGCTGTGAAGCTGTCTCTCTCTCTCTGTCTTTCTCTCTCTCTCTCTCTCTCTCCCTTGTTAATTCTCTCTTCCCATCATTCTTCTTCCCTTTATATTATTCGTTAAGTTTCATGTTTCCTTGTTTGTACCATATTGTTTATTTTCTCCTACATATATATGCATATTTCCCCCGTATGAATCGTAGCTTTGTAAACTGTAGTTGTTTTATTAAAACCCAATGATTGCATTAAATTGAATCCGTATTGCTTTGCTCACAAATATCGAAGTCAATGAGACGTAAGATTTTAGCTACCCATTTAAGCTTGATTTTCCTGTATTACTACTTCAGTAATACAAATTGTACAAACATAAGAGATATTATTAGTCCTGATCAAGCAGATTAATGTTTCTTAAGGTTTGTAAGATTTATAATTGATGAAGAAATCAATTTGGATAAAGGTTACTTTTAAATGATTAAAGGTTCCGTTATACGTTGATATTGTCTGTACAACAAGCAAATCATATTCATAGACTCATGAATATTTATACCATTTGAATTAATTATTCCCCGAAACTCATTGTTGTTACAGTCGTTTTGACAGCCATCAACCGGATTCCTTTTTTCAATACCTTTTACCCATCTACAGAGCCCAGATTTTTGTTGTCCTTTTCCCTGTGTTCTCTCTGGTTGTTCCATCATATCCATTTCTCATCATTATTGACTAATTTATTGATTGTGTTTGTAGGCAACATGTGGAGGGTGAGAAAAAATTAAGAAAAGAAAGTAACAGGATGAAGAAAATAGTAGAACTTCTGGAAAGACTGGACAAGCTAAGAAAACAGAAAGAAAAAAGAGGTGCCAATGGTTAAAGAAGCATTCTGATACACCACGGTCAAAGGTGAATGAGCTAACAGCAAATTGCCCCGTAAACCCCAGAATCAGGAAGACGTTGCTGCATCACCAATCACTGATTAAAGACATCAGTAACAAATATCAACAGACCACCAAAGAAAGGGAAAGACAACTAATTGCAAAAGTGATAACAGGGAGAATTGTCAAAAAATACAGGTTACAGAGATTTGCTGAGGATTCCATCGGCTTCAAGAGTAAGCGTTGACAACATAAGGAGAGTCTTAACTCTGAAAGGAAGAAGACCAACAGGTTCACTGATGAATTCAAGAACAGAGTGAAGACGTTCTATGTCCAACACCTCAATCCAGATTACCTTCAGGCCACACATCCACAAGTGTCTGTGTTGCACTTTTTTAGCGATGGCCTCTGTACTCAGTACAAACAAAGAGGCAACTTCTTCCTTTTTATCACAGAATTAGACAGAAGAAGATTCAAGGCTGGTTCTTGGAATTTTTTTGAGGCTAGTCACGTCAAAAGAGCCCCGGATGGCGTCGGGGAGCCTTGAAAAGAACAGCTGACACAATTGTGGCAAAAGGGCCGTGATATCCCTGATGCACAGGAGCTGTTCAAGGCCTTGACCGAGACAAACACAACAGTGAAACTGTTCTTTGTGAAGAGTGAGGATGTTGAGAGTGCAATGGAAAAAATGCCAAAGCAAATACCAGCAGTCCCGGGAACAATGAAAATCCACCAGGTAATTACTCTGGCTCCAGGAGAACTGATACACCATGATGTCAGCTGCATGTGCGCAACATGGAAGCAGTTTAACTGCAAGTACTTCAACACACAGTGTTTCAGTTTTGGCCCGGAAGGTACCAACTGCTGTGCCACAGCCAGCCAGTGAAGGCAATCCACTGCCACAGCCAGAAAAGGAAATCCAGTGGGGAAGTCCAGAGCTTCTTGGGGAGTGATGCATGCTCCAATATGATCAAGAGCTGTATCCATGCATCATCCTTAGCACAGATGAAACACATGTCCAAGTGAAATGTATGCATCGTGTTGGGCCAAACCGA
This sequence comes from Gobio gobio, assembly GCF_949357685.1. Lineage (NCBI taxonomy): Eukaryota > Metazoa > Chordata > Actinopteri > Cypriniformes > Gobionidae > Gobio > Gobio gobio. The sequence continues at coordinate 38,227,592 of NC_137101.1, read as the reverse complement.
TTCTTCTGGCCGACTCGGGATGATATCCTCTGGATGATATCCCCTGTTTGATGATGTCCTTGAAAGGATTCCACCCCAAAAGCCTTTTATGATGACCTATTCAGTTGGTTTATAATGTTCTAATGTATACAGTGATGCCAGTAACGCGTTACTTAGTAACGCATTACTCTAATCTGACTACTTTTTTCCAGTAACGAGTAATCTAACGCTATTCCAATACTATTTCCAATCCAGTAATCAGATTAAAGTAATTTATCCAAGTCACTGTGAGTTACTATTTTTTGTCATTTTCCTTAGTAAAAATATATATTTTTGCTTTCTTCTTGCGTCTCAACAGGGTTTTTCTGCATAGAGAATTACGAGGCGGCCGCCTCCGTCAAATTTCATGCCGCCTCCGTCTGTCGACAAAACTCAAGACAGGCAGTCACTTGCTCAGATTAGGCATGTCGTGATAATTAAATAATCATCAGAAATATATATTGTCACATGATCCTTCAGCAATCATTATTAGTATATTATGTTTTGCTAGTACAAAGTCATCTAAAGCCATTCCATAGCTGAATGTCTTTCCTCCGTTGTAGCTGTCAATCATTCTCCGTTCAGCATTCACGGTGAGGAGGGAAGTCAAACGCTGGTCATCCCATTCAGAGATCACGCTACAGGCAGCTCTTGATGACGTCGACTGGGACATGTTCCGCGCAAGTTCTGAAGACGTCAGCGAGTTCACAGAAGTGGCGCTCTGCTTTATTAACACACTGACAGAGCAAGCCACACAAACAATAACTATAACGTCCTTCCCTAATCAGAAACCGTGGGTGGACAGTTCAATTCGCACTGCAGTAAACTCGCGCACTACCGCTTACAATGCCGGTCTCCTAACGGGGGATATGAGGGAGTACAAAGCTTCATGTTATGCCCTCCGGCGCGCCGTTAAAGCCGCAAAACTCCGCTATAAAGACAGAGTGGAATCTCATTTCCAACTCAACGACTCCCGGCGGATGTGGCAGGGACTGAGGACCATCTGTGCTTTTGGAACTAAATCCTCTGCAGAGGTGAGAGCTGATCCGTTGCTGGTGAACGAGTTAAACTCTTTCTACGCTCGCTTTGATGGTAATCGCGGCAGCGCGACTCCGGCGAGTGACGCGTCAGAGAGAGTCCCTCAGAGCAGCAACGGTCACGTGATCTCTGTCTCGGAGGACGAGGTTCGGAGGGCACTCAAACGTGTGGATGTCAGGAAAGCTGCTGGGCCGGATGGTATTTCAGGTCGTGTTCTGCGGTCCTGTGCTGATCAGCTCGCAGGGCTCTTTACATCCATATTTAACGAGTCCCTTGCTACATCTGTTGTCCCCACCTCCTTCAAACGATCCTCCATCATCCCTGTACCTAAGATCAGTAAACCCTCTTGCCTAAATGACTATCGTCCAGTGGCTCTCACATCTTTAGTCATGAAGGTCTTTGAGAGACTTATTAAAAACAACATTTGCTCCTCCATTCCTGACACTTTGGACCCTCTTCAGTTTGCCTATCGTCCCAATAGATCGACTGAAGATGCCATCTCTCACGTCCTTCACTCCTGCCTCACTCACATCGACAGCAAAAGTGGGAACTATGTCAGGCTGCTATTTATTGACTATAGCTCAGCCTTTAACACCATAGTTCCCATTAAGCTAACACACAAACTCCTGGATCTAGGCCTGAATTCTTCTCTCTGCCTCTGGATTGAAGATTTCCTCACTGGCAGACCCCAGGCGGTGAGAGTAGGCCAGTTCACCTCCACCTCCATCACCCTGAGTGTTGGAGCTCCACAGGGCTGTGTGCTGAGTCCCCTGCTCTACTCTCTCTACACCCATGACTGTTTGTCCACACACCGCTCCACCTCTATCATCAAGTTTGCTGATGATACTGTTGTCCTGGGTCTCATCTCCAACAACAATGAGACGGCATACTTGGACGAAGTGGAGCAACTGACATCATGGTGCCAGGACAACTGTCTCTCTCTGAATGTTAACAAGACCAAAGAACTGATTGTGGACTTCAGGAAGAGACAGCATCGGTCATACTCCCCTCTCATGATCAGCGGGACACCGGTAGAGAGAGTGAGCAGCTTCAAATACCTGGGTGTGAACATCTCCGAGGATCTGACCAGGACCACACACATCCAGACACAGGTGAAAAAAGCCAGGCAAAGACTGTACCACCTGCGCCAGCTGAGGAAATTCAGGGTTTCACCAGCCATCCTGAAAACTTTCTATCGAGGGGCGATAGAAAGTGTCCTGACTCAGTGCATCACAGCGTGGTACGGGAACAGCACCAGTCACGACTGCAAAGCCCTGCAAAGAGTGGTGCGCTTATCCGAGCGCATCTCAGGCTCAGCTCTCCCGTCTCTGCAGGACATCTACACCAAACGCTGCAGAGGTAGAGCTACTAAAATCATCAGAGACATTAATCACCCTGCAAACTCTCACTTCACCCTGCTGCCATCTGGTAAGCGCTTCCGTAGCCTGATGGCAAAGACTGAAAGACTCAGGAGGAGTTTCTTCCCCCAGGCCATCAGACTCCTGAACTCAGTCACGTGACTTCACTTCACCCCGCACACGCATAAACATCCAGTTTAAACATTAACATCCACATACTGCCATTGCACTGCACTTTACGTTCCTATTGTTACTGTGTAACAACCTGTAATAACCTGTTTGCACATCATACTCCTGTTTGCACATTATACTCCATTTGCAATTATACCTATTGCATGCACATCATACTTCTCTATATATTAATATATATATATATTTTATGTTAACCACTTATTTTTAAGTCTACAGTTTCTCACTTATCATATCCACTTATTTTATATTTTATATTTTTATTTTATTTTTTTATTTTTATCTTACTTGATTTATTTATAACTCTACTTATGTTAATACTTTTTATTCTAATTTTATTCTATTTCTATTTTAATTTCCCCTTGTGTTCTTGTAACTGTTATTTGCACTGTCCATGGAGCGGACCTGTTTACATTTCACTGCCAGTTGTATATTGTGTATATAACTGTGTATGTGACAAATAAAACTCTTGAATCTTGAATCTTGAATCTTGAATCTTCAAACTGCGCGTCACGTTCGGTTACAGTCAGCAGCAAGGTAAAGCTCACTTCAAGATGATATATTCCTGTTATAATACTTGATATGTAGATAAAATAATGTATCTTCCTGAAGTTTATCTAGCGGATTCTGAACGATGTTGTGCTCGCTACCCGGGTGACAACACAAGGACTATTAATTAGCATCACACGCACAATAACCGGAATTTAAAACTGTGAAGAAACAAATAATCAGTGAACTTTTGGACCGATATACATATTAGACTAGGATTTGTGGGCTCAACGCTCATCTTCTCTTTATGCCGTGAACTTTTCAATGTGCACTCGTGCTGCACTGCGCACTCTGATTCCATGTTGCTTTAAGCACATCATTCTGCACCTGGGATGCGCATAAGCACTTTGTTGCCGCTCTGTTTTGAAGCGTTTCATATATTTTCATAGTTTTGTGCACTTAAAGATTATTAAAAAAATATCTTGTTCTCACGTATCTATCATATATTTGTTGTCCCTTTACAGAGCTGCACATTACGTTTACAATACACTATAAATCTTGTAATTTTATATTATTTGTGTAGGCCCATATAATTATTTACATTCATATATAAATTAAAAATTAAATATAAACTGTTTTTCATAAATGTATTTAATAAGAACAAATTAATTTGTACCTTTTCATTAACATGTTTAGATGTTATAAAATTAGTCCAAATATTTTTTTTCAATAATTACTTTTTCAATAATTGCAATTTTTTTAACTATCCACTCACCTAATTTAATATATATTTTTGTCATAGCTTATGATTACATATTTTTATTAATTTATTGTTTTTTCTATAATGAGTGTGTACTTAGTGGATTCTGGATTGTGTTTAACAAAAAAAAGAGTGACCATTAGTTGCACAATCACAGATGTAGATATTCTATAGTTATGTAGAAATATATGAATCATACATTTATAACCCTTTTATTTTGCCAGTTTGTTGTGCTTGTTTCAGTTATTTACTGATTTGACTATATATTTAAATATTTAAAGGTGTTAGCTGTAATCTTACACTGCAAAGTGATAATTTAAAAGGGATTAAATTCATAATTATTTAATGATCGAGGCACACAAAAAATTTATAACAAAGCCCTAAACTAATTTTGACAATTAATTGGCAAAATCGCGAGCCACGGGTCGGCTGGGCCAATCAGGATTTGACCACCTCCGCCTCATTTTGAGCCAGGAAAAACCCTGCTCAAGGAAAGTATTTATGTTAAGTGAAATCTAAAAATTTCAGGAAGTATTTTTTCGTTTCAACTTAAAATGTCAGAAAATACATTGTTACTGTTAAAAATGCACTTCCAATAAAGTGAGTGTTGGCAAAAACGGTTGTCTTTTTTTGTTGAGGCGGCAGGGGTGTTGACAGCAACTGCTGAATGTAACTAATAAAGTAACTTGCAATCTAACTTAGTTACTTTTAAAATCAAGTAATCTGTAAAGTAACTAAGTTACTTTTTAAAGGAGTAATCAGTAATCGGATTACTTTTTCAAAGTAACTGTGGCAACACTGTTACTGTACAATGTTATCGTATACATTATTGTTTTCCTGCAGTTGGGTTAATAAAACTCAGTTCAATCGCAATTTATATCTGTTGTCTTTGTTGGTTACATAATGAAATACAGAGTAGAAAATCTTACTTTGAATTTAAGTAAAAAGCTACAATATATATGTTAAAGGAGGGGTGGGTGAAACACTCAGTTTCAGTCAATCTCATGTCAATCTTGAGTACCTATAGGGTAGTATTGCATCCTTCATATCTCCAAAAAGTCTTTAGTTTTATTATATTTATAAAAGAAATATAGGCTGTACTGAGTCTTTCTGGAAAAAACTGAGCGGCTGGGGGCGTATCGTGTGGACGGAGCTAAAGAATGACGAGCGCGCGCAGCCATTGTGTTGAGAGCGTCTGAAAGCTGACATCCTTAAACGTTGAGAAAAAAAACGTTATCCTAAATAAACCATTGAGATCAATCTGATTTACCCATACATATATGATCCAGAATCAGATCTAGAGGCTGAAATTGAACAGGATAAGCAGCAACAACGACTACAGCAGGACGTCTCTATGGTATGTACTGTAACTTATATATGCTTAGCGGCTTGTCATGCTCGCGAGTTTTACAACATTTGTGTGTGTTTACTCATGGTTTATGAGGACATAATTTGGTTTATCGACTGTATGCGATTTAATGTTAGCAGTAGCAACCGGAACGGCTTTGCGTGTCAGACTAGTGCGTGTTTACATAGAAAAACAATGGAATAGTAGCGCATTTGAATGAATGAGGCGATAGCTAACAACACAAAGACATTTGAAGCAGTTTTACTCACCGCCTGCTTCCAACGCATGACCGTGAACCTTAAACACTAGGACTGCTCCATCTTTCAACATTAGACAAGCTACAAATCCGGAGTTGAACTGTACCTTGTTTATAAACCATTGTTGCCGAAATTCAGGTAACAAACAAAAACACTTGCACAACTCCGTTGCTGCTCCGGAAAAACAAACTCCATCCACTGTCCCATAAATACTGGGTTCTTTGGGAACCTGTGCAGGGTTGTCTCGCCATGGCAACCAAAAACACACTTCTTTGGTGACATTGTTGAAGTCCTGTGACTGTGCCGGCTTCCCTATGAAATGACTGATGTCACAACCCCCCCCCCCCCCCCCCCCCCCCATTCAATACATTTTTGTTGAACTCAATCTGAAATGTTCAGAGCAATCATAACAATACTGATATAGTTCAAATTCTGAAGTTAAGATGCATCTTTGATAAAAAATTATGAGGTTGCTGCAAAAAAAGATTGTGGCGTTTATTGTATTCTAGGTAGCTTACCCCCATGTTGTCACTCATCTTTGTCATTAATGTATAGGGTGGTGCAGGTATGATATCACTTTGTAGGCCAAAACGCAGAAGCAAGTTAGCATTTCCCTTCCGGTTCCCTCGTCCCGAAGTCAATGGGGTTTTTGAATGGGGTTTTGTTTAAATGGCTGAAATAAGGTATGCGGTGAACACAAACTCAAGACACTTTCACGTTTTATTCTATGAATTAAAAAAATTTTAAGCTGTTATGTGTCTTAAAAAGGTGGTTGCTAACAAGTGGCTATATGGGACTACAGAGGCTGTCGGGGAGATAAATGTCATCACGCCGAATAGGTAAACTCAGTCCGCTTTTACTGCCTCATTATGCATATAATTGTGATCTTATAAACTAGTTTAACTCAGACATTCTGGGAAAATGTTTTAGATAAAAATTGAAAGAGTTGTCGGAAGCTTAGTGATGGTGACATTTAAATCGTGGGACCGTGGTGTAGTCCGTATATAGCCTACCTTTAGCTTTTTACTTCTGCTGACTGCATTTAGGCTTCAAAAATTATAAAAGTTGTGTTTATCTGTGATAATTATCTTGATGGACAAAACCTGCAAGTATCATAAACTTGTGTTGATCTTGCTTGTTTTTAGCGATAATCCAAAATCCTATTGGGTTTTTCTCAAGGGAACCAGTGCGATGCTAACTGCCCGTTGGCCTACAAAGTGATGTCATACCTGCTCCACTCTATTTGGCACCTTTAATAAAGTCTAAAGATGTTAAGAGTTATGGGTACGAGAAGGTGCTGGGGCCACTGATAAATGGTCTTGTAAACTTAGAGCAACATTGTGTTTTCATTAGCAGGTTGGACGTGACTCTTAAAAGTACAGTTCAGTTTGTTGTTACAGATAATCTTGCTGCTAGTATTGGATGATTTGTTGAGAACTTTTCTGGAACTCCCATGTGCAGGTTTTGTACTGCTGAAAAGTCGGACATACAGTCAAAAGAAGTTAGAAGTGGGATGTTTTGTTTCAGAACAAGGGAAATTCATGTGAAGCACCTTGAAACAATCGGACGCTAAATGAGCTGTTCAGAATAAAGCAACACAAACATCTGTTGATGAGCTCCACTCTGTGTTAAGAAAACATGGATATCGGCTGCCTAAAGATGCAAGAACACTGTTAAGAACTTCTCGTCAAGTAGAAGCACAGGAATTATTTTTATTTTTATATCTAAATTTCATAAAAAGCTTACTAGGCTCCAACAATATGTAATTTCATTCAAAGATGAAACCTTTAATGAAAAAGTGAATGCTTTAATTTATGATGCTCGTTCTGTTTTTGACAGCGCAAATAGGACAATTTTTGAAATAGCACCATTTTACTAAATGTTATGGGAAAATTTAATCATAGCTATACATTAAACATTGCGCATGAAATGTTTATTGATTTGCATATATTCATACAGAACCAGCTTACTAGGTAAAAGGTCATATACAGAATATAGAGAGCACGTTCTACACTTACACATGGAAAACATGTTTTGTACAGGAGACATGAAGACTGGGATTTGACACTCAGGGTTCAGGATGGCCTAAACATAGGGAGTTAAAATGAACAGCACACTTGGTATTTGAGCAATGCCACGACACTAAACAAAAAGTATTTCAAATTTAATTCAAGCACTTTCAAGGACCTATATTGTTTTCACGTACTTTCCAGGCCTTGAAACCATGTGTCTGAAATTCAAGTACTTTCAAGAAGCGTGGGAACCCTGGGATCCTACATTCCCAGCCCCAACCATTCATCTGAAGGACTGTGGCAGTGGGAATCCTTTGAACCACCAGTGGTAGTTTCCACAGGATGAGAAAGGATTGAGGATGATAGGAGTATTGATATCGCACTGACGTTTGCCTACTGTATTGACTGTATTACACAAACATACAGTTGTGGTCAAAAGTTTAGATCACTTTGCAGAATCTGAGAAATCTTAATAAACATTTTTTTTTTAGTACTGCCCTTATGAAGCCATTTCACTTAACATAAGTTTATATCTTGTCAAAATTATAGCTGAATTAAAATAAATATAAGTGATCCTCTTCAAAATGTTTTATACTTTTCATTCTTAATATGTGTAGTTACTTGGATCAGCGGTTTTCAAACTTTATGATTCCAAGGACCCCCAAATATGATGAACCTTTTATGAGGGACCCCCTTCCTAAAAATCCATCTCTATATTTTTATGTATGGAAAAAACATTTAAACTGTTAGATAAATAGTAAGTGTGACATTATAAATGCAACATATTGTTTCCAATCTTGGAACCTGAAGAAGAACATTTTCAATAGAAAATTGTATGCAATGCAGCTTACGCATTGCATTAAGAATACTGACTTATATCCCCAGTGAGCGAGATAAAGGGGACTATAGTGAGAAAAACTCACTAGAAAGATACAAAGCAAACATACTGGAATGTATGTATATGGCAAGAAAGGAGAGAAACATTTAGAACTGAAACATTTAGAACGTTCGGTAGACCATTTTTGCTTTGTCTTTTTATTCTCTGAAATTTTCTGGGGACCCCTTAGAACCTTCTGGAGGACCCCTGGGGGTCCCCGGACCCCAGTTTGAAAACCCCTTACCTGGATGATTGACGACAGTTTTTTATTTTTTTTTATTTTTGTATAGTTGTTCATGAGTCGCTTGTTTGACCTGAACAGTAAAACTGCCCACTGTTCTTCAGAAAAATCAGTTTTTTGGTTTTCCAGCATATTTTGCATATTATAACCCTTTCCAAAAGTGACTGTATGATGTTGAGATCTATCTATTCGCACTGAGGATAACTGTGGGACACAACTACTAAGAACTAAGGGTGAAAACATTCACTGATGCTCAAGAAGTAAACAATGCATTAAAAGGTTAGTTCACCCAAAAATGAAAATAATGTAATTTATTACTCACCCTCATGCCATTCCACAACCGTAAGACCTCTGTTCATCTTCGGAACACAAATTAAGATATTTTTGTTAAAATCTGAAGGCTCAGTGAGGCCTCCATAGGCAGCAATGAAATGTACACTCTCAAGATCCTTTAATGTACTATAAACATATTTAAATCAAATCATGTGAGTACAGTGGTTCAATATTAATATTATAAAGCGACGAGAATATTTTTGGAGCGACAAAAAAAAACTAAATAACGACTTATATAGTGATAACCCATTTCAAAACACTGCTTCATGAAGCTTTGGAGCATATCGAATCAGCGTATCGATTCAGTGGTTCGGATCGCCAAAGTCACGTGTTTTCAGCAGTTTGTCGATTTGACACACTGCAAAGCTTATTGAAGCAGTATTTTGAAACTAATTCTTTAAGATCCAAGGTGTGTCAACTTTTTGAAAACAATGATCAGGGTAAATAGTACTTATTTTGTCTTCTGGGACACATGCAGGTCATCTTCTGTAGCTTCTGAAGGGCAGTATTAATTGAAAAAATATGGCATGCCCCTGATGGTACTATTAGAGTTGTATAATATTTGTCTAATTGAGAATGAGCGCTATAATCACTGTCCTGAATTTGCAGTGTCCTTTGCAAGTATATTCATTATTGTTTTTGGTTTTAATTCATGTACAGTGGGTTTTTATGATTTCATTTGTTTTCACTTTATTGTTTATTCAGTTTAATGGTTTGCTTAAAGGGTTTCATGTTTTTGCTAAATATTTAAAACCTTTTTCTCAATGTAAATGACAAGTTGAATGTTGCAGTCCTACTGTGTTTGTTGAAAATATTTGCAGTCCTGTTAAATTTTTTTTTTTAATTTACTGAAAAGTAAAATTGAGTTTTGTTGATGCCTTGCTGTTTGTGGCTTAGTTTTTTGTTTTTGTTTTTTATGCTTTATTTTCAACAAAAAGCATGTACAAAGTCCTCATTGTATAACAAAGCACATTTCACATGCCTCTACATAAAATAACAAGAAACAAATAACATAAAACAAAATAAAGGAGAGAGGGTACATAATCATCAGTTTACATATAAATATATATTATATATTATACATATAATTACATTTGTATTATATTTCAATGTTAAGACAGAAATATATTCTGCATGTAAGTACCACTAAATACTTTCACTTTCTGAGAAAATGTTCAAGTTGGAGCATATATTAATCGTTTTAAGGACTATAAAAAGCGGTTTGCCTTTTGTAAACTTGCACTTATGAATATGAAATTTACATAAAAATAAAATAAAATGTATGATCAAATTTACATCCTTTAAAGAGCGTTCTTTAATATAATAACCAAAAATCACATGTTTAAAGATAAAGAAAATGTTTTTAAGAGATTATCAGCAATGAAAACCTTCACATTATTCCAAAAATTCTGGGTATATTGACAAGACAAATGAGAAATTGTTTCCGTGTAGCCTTCACAAAATGAGCATTTTAAATCGATATCAATTTTTAATTTTTGTAAAAATTCTTTAGTAGGATAAACTCGATGAATTAATTTAAATGATATTTCCTTTACCTTATTAGTAAGGAGGAATTTTTGAGGTACTGACCAAACTTGAGACCAATCTATATGATTAAAGATATTGTTCCAGTAAAAAATAGCAGACGGAGTAGAAATATTTTCTTCAAGAAACAAGGATCTAATCTTATAGTTATTCGGCTTCAACCCAGAGAAGCAAGTAGAGCCGACTGAGGTATGTTCAGGTCTAGGAGGACAAACAGAAAGTGCTGATGGATATACACTGCTTTTGAACAGCATATGTACACCTGTAGGTATGGCTCTGATAAGTATCTTGAATTCTTTTAGTGTAACAGGTATATTATATCTTGAGACAAAGTCTTCAAACGTAAGCAAAGTTCCATCATTATTAAATAACTGAATCACTAATAACAACCTAAAAATAAAGTCTTATTTCTATATAAAATGTTGGTGTTATTCCAGATGAGAAAACTTTGAGGGGAAAAATTGTGTTTATAAATAAGTCTCCAGGTAGCAAGTACTTGTTGGTAAAATGTTGAAAGTTTAATTGGAATTTTTTTCTATTTTATAATTACATATTAAAAGAAATTCTACCCCCCCCCCAACTGAGAGAAAATAAGTCGAGGAATTATATTCCAAATAGATGAAGAATTTTGAAGATATTGTCTTAGCCAATTCATTTTAACGTTACTGTTTAGAGAGCCAAAATCGATAAAATTCAGACCACCTTTATTATATGAATTCAGAATTACGGATTTCTTAATATAGTGGATTTTGTTTTTCCACAGAAATGTTATCTACATGATGTCAATTAATTTACAAGTGTGTTATTCAACAGATATTGATTGAGCAGCATATGATAATCGAGAGATGCCTTCTGCTTTAGTGAGCAGTTCTGCCTTTGAGTGATAAATCTCTTTGTAACCAATGATTCAGCACCTTACGTGTCTTCTCAATAATTGGGAGAAAATTCGAGGAGCATCTAATTTTATCGTCTTTTATTATTTTAACTCCAAAATAAGTAACACTCTCTCTTACAGGGATATTACAAATGGAGGATTCCAAGTAATTACCAACTGGAAGTAGCTCACATTTGCTAATGTTAAGGCGAAGGCCTGAGGCTTTAGAAAAGGGCTTAAGAGTCTCTAATGCTACAGCAACCTGGGAGGCGTCTTTTAAAAATAAAACTGTATCGTCCGCTAATTGACTTATTACCACTTCAGTATCATTAACAGTTATTCCTTTTAAAGAGCATTCTCTGATATACAAATTTAGAAGTTCGGTGGCTATCAGAAACAGATACGGGGAGATTGGGCATCCTTGCCTGACTCCCCGATTTAGAGAAAATCTAGGAGATGTCCCACTGCTGAGTTTGATAGAGCTATTGCAATTGGTATAAAGCATTTTAATTGATCTACAAAAGAAGTCACCCAATCCCACCTTACGAAGAGTCTGTAACAGAAAATCATGTTCCAGGGAATCAAAGGCTTTATAATAATCTAAGAAGAGAATAAAATTATCACTAGAGAAAAAGTCAGAATAATCTAGAATGTCTAAAACCAGACGTATGTTATTAAAAAATATACCTTTTTTGTAGAAAGCCAGATTGACATTCATCAATTAAGTTATTCAAAACACATTTTAATCTTTTTGATAAAACCAGAGCAATTATTTTATAATCGTTATTTAACAATGTAACTGGCCTCCAACTATCAATTAATAAGGGGTCTTTATTTGGTTTTGAAATTAAAGTTATAAGTCCTTGGCACAAAGTCGGAGGGAGCGAGGCTCGTTCTATGCTCTCTGTAAACACTTCAAATAAAAAAGGTGCTTAGCTCTTGCTAAATGCTTTATAAAACTCAGCAGTTAAGCCGTCCGTTCCGGGAGACTTATTATTTTTCAAAGAGTTAATGGCCCCAGTAATTTCTTGTAAACTAATAGGGGCTTCGCATAAATTGAATTCTTCATTACTAATCGCCTTCATATTATGTAAGGACTCAAAAAACTCAGATGTAGACTGTTGACAAAAATTAGATGCATATAAATTACTATAAAACTCAGAACAAAAATCTGCAATAATTTTAGGGTCTTCAACAATATTACCATTAATCCTCAATTTTTCAATATGATTATTTTTAGCTTGTTGCCTCTCAAGTCTAAAAAAATAAGCAGAGCTCTTTTCGCCTTCTTCAAGCCATTTCCTTCGAGACCTTATGAAAGCTCCTTCTGCCTTTTGTTTGTAAATTTCCTCTAGTTTAAGTTTCTGTTCAGTAAACACTGCTTTATCGAGTTCTGACAAATCTTCTACTCTTTTAGATAACAAAGTAGATATTTTGAACAGAATTTTATCCTCTTCTATTTTCCTCTTTTTTGCCAACTCGCTACAATACTTCCTAAAAAAATTCCCTATTGCAAATTTTAGAAGTTCCCAAATGCTACAAAATTCTTTTTTCAATTTTAGCTTTATTCCAGTAAGTTATTATTATTTTTTCTACACCAGTGATTATTTCATTATGTTGAAGTACTGAATAATTTAATTTCCAGTATCCAGACTTTTGAATTAGATTTGCGGAAGGTCTAAAAGGAATACTAATTGAAATAGCCTTGTGGTCCGAGAATGGGGATGGTATTATATCAGTAACAATATTATCCAAATCCTTAGATGTAAGCCAAAAATCTATCCTTGACTGACTAGATAAAGAATTATTACTCCAAGTAAACCATTCTTGTGATGGGTGAGATTTTCTCCAAGAATCAATTAAAGAAAATTTCTCCAAAAACGTAATTACATAATCAGGACTTGGACTTCCAGTCTGAGGAAGCCATCTAGCTAACCTACTGTCCAGGACGACATTGAAATCACCTCCAAAGATCAGAGAAGAGTTAGGATATATGGCTAACATATGAGTCACACGATCACCTAAATTGTCAAAAAAGGTCTTATTTTCTCTTTGCAAGTTTAAAACATAAACATTAATAATAATACAGGTTGAGTTTAAAACTTCAAGAGCAAGTACAATGTAGTGTCCAGAAGTATCACAGTCCGAATTTAGTATTTTTCCTTTAAATCGATTTCTCAATATGCAAACTCCAGCAGAATGAGTGGTGCCATGAGATAACCATAAATCTAGCCCCCATTGCGACCTCCAAAAATGTACATCTTGAATATCGGAATGACATTCTTGTAAGAAACAAAAGTCTGTATTAAAGTTATTAATGCTTTAAAAATGCTTTCCTCTTAACAATGTTACGTAACCCTCTACAATTAAGAGAAACAATAGATAAAGACATAAACAAACACCTATAGAAAACACACAATTTAACCCAGAAGATTCCTATAAAAAGTTATAGCAAATCTTAAACTTAAAGGAGAATACCTTTCTTTCTAGTGCAACATTTTTTTTTTGTGATGTCACCTCTTTTATAAATTCACAAAAATATTTGGACTGGAGTCACAGACTCTTTCAAGCCTTTAAACAAAATAATGAGTAAAGTACCATTGTATTAAGAGAGGCTATAAACATATCTTCTTTCAGTTCCAATCACGGTAGGGCATACCTCGCAGTTCAAGTAGGTGGAGAAATCTCCACGCCTTCTACAAAAGCACGGCCCCTGACGAAGAAAGCTCTCTTGTTTTCCTTTCGTGCTTTTTCTACAGCGGGCCATAATTTCATCCTTCTTTCTCTGTCGGCAGGGGACAAGTCCTCTGTGATCCTCAGGTGGTTGTTCTTCAGAAAATCTGCGTCTTTGGCAGCACGCCACACGCCATCCCTGAAGAATCAGAATCAGAATCAGAATCAGAATCAGAATGAGCTTTATTGCCAGGTGTGCTTACACACACGAGGAATTTGTTTTGGTTACAGAAGCTTCCAGTACACAATGTAAATTGACAAGACAAGAGACAAGTAACATAAAAATAAATTTGTAAGTTAAACACACAAAGGTGGAAATGCAATGTGACAGAAGCGCTTCGGATGGAATAGAATATGTACAGATGTTTTGTAAATATAGGTACTATATATAAGTTATAAGGTGCTATATGTGAAATGTCTGAGGTAAAGTATTGCACACATTTATTACACAGTAGGGTGTATAATATGTATATACGGGTGCTATAGGATCTACAGGTGTTTTAAATATACAAATTTACACATTTTTAAGGTGCTATATACACAGAGTCTGACGGAAGTGATGTGAACTGAAATGATGTGAACTGAAATACATGTGATGTGAACTGAAATAAAATTCCTCCAGGAATGCTGCTCCCAGGTTTTTTACGACCAAGACGGTGTGCAATGTCCACGACGTCAGGCACAGTGTGTGCAAACCTGGTGAAAAACTACAGGAAACGTTTGACCTCTGTAATTGCAAACAAAGGCTACTGTACCAAATATTAACACTGATTTTTTTCAGGTGTTCAAATACTTATTTGCAGCTGTATCATACAAATAAATAGTTAAAAAATCATACATTGTGATTTCTGGATTTTTTTTTAGATTATGTCTCTCACAGTGGACATGCACCGACGATGACAATTTCAGACCCCTCCATGATTTCTAAGTGGGAGAACTTGCAAAATAGCAGGGTGTTCAAATACTTATTTTCCTCACTGTATTTCTGAGCGGCGGGACTGAGACGAGAGGAATGCGGATCCAAATGCTAAGCCTTTTATTTACAAAAGATGTGTTCAGAACAGGCAGGGGTCAAACCAAGGCAAACAGGTATGATATGGGCAAGACAAAGAGCATTCCAGGGACAGGCGAGGGTCAACAAACAGATAACATAATCCAGTGGACAAGGCAAGAGGATAATCCAACTACCAGGCTAAAATAACGCATAGCCTACCATTAATTTCCCCCTCAAACGAATGCTTTTTTGTTCATTACCATTTTTTTATGAAAACTCAACTACAAAAAATTTGTACAATAAAAAAAAACCTGCGTAGGCTTTATTAAACTTTTATTAAAAAACGAATAATACGGATGACACAAAATACTCACATTAATAAATAAAAGATCTTTGGAAATTCCCCTTTAAAACGAATGCTCAGTTTGTGGGTCACTAGTATTTGATTGAAAACAACAACAATAAAACAAAGACAAACTCTTACATTAAACAAATAAATATTTTTTTTTTAACAAAAGTTATCTTGCGCTTGCCTCCGCTATCGTCCTATCAATCATCTCGCTCGCGGCTATGATTACAGTTAGGCTACAGTAAAATTGAAAATCACCATCATCGCTACCCACCCTCTGCCGATATGTATTACAGTATTTGCAATGACCATCCCTTGTCCAAAACTGATCGTATTGTAAAGAAAAGTTATGACTGCTGCGTATTTACACTTGACGTTTGGTCTGTGTTTCACACCCGCTCTTCGCTGTCTTGCGCAGCTTCACCACACATATTTAGCCTACTCCACACAGCTAAATAAATCATGCTGGGTGCAGATTAATATTTAATATTTCTGATATGTTTTTCTGTGAAACGCGTTAAGTTGCACAGAAGAAAGCCCAATCTAGGACATGCCCTGTACAGTTTAAGAAGACTATTATTTTGTTACACAGACCTGGGGAAGGGCTGATGACGTCACATGCTCAGATTTGCCTGACCAATCGGCGAAAAAGGGGCGTCTCATGACCGCCCACATGTGGAAAACGAATTTTGATGTAATTTATCCGTTTATTACACGTGAAACAAAAAACGAAACATCAAGCTGAAATCTCGTTTTTTCGTTGAAAAAACGAATAAAGGAGCCGTTTTCTCGTTTCTGATTATTTAATTTCAAATAGGAAATCAAACTATCAAAACGTACACGGACCCTGTACTAATGCCAGAATTAATACTTAATTCAACATGAACTAATGATTACTAAAGACATGAACTAATCATGAACCAATGAAGAACTATCCTTAACTACAACTGGAGTCAATATGGATTCACACATTAATAACAGCAACCTCAGAGGGGTGTGGATGCAGTCGTGGCCGTGTGGAATCACGTAGCCGCTCACCAGGACCGTGTACAGGGGGCTGGCCCGGTGGCTAGAGCCACTGCCCCTCTGCCCTCATCGGCTGAGGTGCCCCTCTTGCTCCCCTTCCCTTCCTTACCCCCAGACGAGAACCATAAAAAACACTAATTCCGCTAATCCACTCTGTGTTTTCCCGCTCGCTCTGCGGCATCGCTCACAGTCTGTGGCAGTGCCCGCTTTCTGTGGAGACGACAGTTCCAGAATATCGTCCCATTAACAGGTCGATTACAAACTACAATCCACATTACAGACAGTGCTTTATCCGCGGAGTTAGTAATTTGGTAGTTTGTTTTTGTATTTTTGTCGGTATTTGCTCCTGTTCTTTTAATAGTGCTAACACGTTCTTGGAAGATAATTAATTGTATAAATC
Source organism: Gobio gobio (assembly GCF_949357685.1). Taxonomy (NCBI): domain Eukaryota; kingdom Metazoa; phylum Chordata; class Actinopteri; order Cypriniformes; family Gobionidae; genus Gobio; species Gobio gobio. The sequence continues at coordinate 38,210,751 of NC_137101.1, read as the reverse complement.
AAATTATTGTACCTGAACTGATCTTATATAAATGACACCAAATTTACTGTTGTCGGTACACTTTGTAGACAAAAAACAATGACTTCACAATAAAGAAGAACGAGTAAAGGGAGGCTAATGCCCTTTGCTGGATTCAAAGCTCCAGCGGGTAAATCATCATATAGAATATATGTTACAGTTTGTCACACTTTAACTCCTGTAAAGTATATTTCCCATCATAATCAATTGTGAGAGTTAAAATGAGTTTAACATTATGATATTTTATTAAGACCATATTAGTATACTCAATTAAAAAAGGTTGTTCTATATAAGTTGTAGTGGGGTACAATGGGGCTAAAGGCACACCCTAAGAAAAAAGTGATTTTAATCATGTCTAAATTAATACTTGTTCAAAAAAATCTCTTTACCAAAGTTTGCAGTATTTTCTGTTTATTTTGATGAATAAAAAAAGTCATTATTGTTCAATAAATAGTAAAATATGTTAAGTATATTTTAAAAATACATTTAAAAAAATTAAGTAAAGATTCTAAAGCTTTACAGTACTAAAAATCAATAAATATATCTGTATTATATGAAATGATTATTATCATATTTTTAAATCTGATGGTTTCATTATAAATATGATGGTGGACTAAGGTAAACACCCAATCTAATATATGACATTTACCACCTGATTCGAACCGTCATGTCAAAAAATGGAAGTCAGCTAACTATTTATTATCATTGTGCCTTTTACCCCAAATACCATACATATTCTTCTGCTATTGAAAAACGGTTGCTTTATTTACTTTGAACAAAACTGAAAATCATAAACAAGACATTTGTCTCAAAATATATTCAATTATTTTAGCAATTCTCATTTGCTACTTAAAAAAAACAAAACCTGAAATATGAGATCAAATCAGCGCAGAATCAACTTTTTGGAGCATAATTACAACAACATAAGTTGAATTAGCACTAAAGCCTAACAATTGTATTTACAATATGATTGTGAAAGGTTTGTTTTTCAATCTTTACAATAAGATGATACTCAACCCCCCTATAGTGCCCCTTTTTTTGGTTTGGTCCACTGCCCTTCCAAGTGTCTGTGCATGGCCCTGCCACTCACCAATAACGCAAGGGGGAAAATGGAAGACCCTGATATAGTGCCCAATGTTACAAGGTTTACTACCAAAAAAACACCTAGTACAGCCTCCACTCATATTTGAAAAAAGTCTTCACTTGATATTTTCTGTCAAACAAGAATGTTGTGAGAAATGTGGAGAGGGATAGGAAATGCACATGGATTGATACATGCCCTGAAGAAATGGAAAAAGTACATGGGTCTGCTTCTTTACATGGGTGTGATGGATTTGCCAAAAGTGAGGGACTTCTAGAGGAAGAGGATTTGGTTTCATGTTCCCTTTCCCGCTACTGTGATATCCAGAGATCGTTTCCTAACAATCTCCTGCAATCTGCACATCAGTGATTCAATGTAAGATGCAGAGAATGACATGAAACGGGGCAAGAGGCGTATGACTGTCTCTACAAAGTGCAACCACTCTTGGACATTATGAGGAACAGGTGCATGTCTATTTACCACCTTGTTGTTCTGTTGATGAAAGGACGGTTGCCACTAAAGCCAGGATATCCTTCAAGCAATACAGTACATGAAGGCCAATCCCATTAACCCTCTGGGGGTTTTCTGTCATTTCTGACCCGAATCTTTTTTTTTTTTTATGTTAAAAATCGTAGCTTCATCGGAATTGTCAGAAACTTGGTGACTTTATTGGTACTTGGTATATGAACACACAAAACAAATTGGGGACAGGATTTGAAAAGTCTAAGTGGTCGTAAAAAAAATAGTCACACTCAAGGTCTTCGGGTCAAAAATGAAATGAATGGGAAATTGGCAAAAATATGAAAATACAGAATTTTTTTGTGCGTACAATCTACAAATCAGCCACAATGCAGAAAAAAGCACAAAACAGTGAAGGGATGAATCTCTAAAACATCAAGAGTGCAAAACAGACAAATACACTCTCTCTCACACACACACACACACACACACACACACATGCACACACAAAGGAACATATGTCATTGCAAAAGCTAATTCTGTGAAAAGTGTGAAATAAAAGCAATTATTCATCAATGTAAGAAATAAAGCACACAGCAATGAAAGTATGCGACTGTAAGCCATCAAGGTTGCAAAATAGACACACTCACACACACACTCATAGGGGAAATATGAGACTGATGAAACTGTAACAGAGAAATGTGAGAATATGTTAAATAAAATCAATGAATCAAATAAAGGGGAGACATTGGATCCAAAATGCAAAAGTCACATACCATGTCTCTCTCTTGAACACACACACAGACAGACACAGACAGACACAGACAGACACACACACACACACACACACACACACACACACACACACACACACACACACACACACACACACACACACACACACACACACACACACACACACACACACACACACACACACACACACACACACACACACACACAGAGTAAGATTTCCATTTACTGTTTGATAAATATTATACTTTTGCTGTTATTTTAGTTTTTTGTGTTGCTGTTGCCAATTTTTTTTTTAAACTGTTCATTGAATTGTACAAAAAATTATTTTAATGAAAATGTTTATTATAAAAGGTTAATAAAAAAAGGTATGACTGAAAGAATTGCATTTTTATTAAGTAACAATTAAAACAATGGGTAATAAAATGCTTTCCAATTGTTCTCTTTCTAATTCAATGTTCAGGTTTGACTGTATTATAAAGTAAAACTGGCACTTCAAATTACCATTTAAACCAACCAAACAAACAAAAAACTTGACAAAAATAGTCTTTGAGAATCTCTTATTATATATTAAAATCCACAACCTGAAAAAAAAATAGGCAAATATGTGCAAAAATAACTAGAATTCACAAGCCTTTCTACAGAGAGCTGTAAATCCATCTAGTGGCTAAAATATGATATTGCATTATAATAATGCTCACTGCTTCCACCAGATGGCACCAATCTGATTTCAAAAATTGTTTTCTATAGGGCTAGTCTCTACTTTAACCTGAAATACAGCATTAATAAAAAAATTCAAAAAATTATATATATACATTTTCTATTATATTCAATTGGAAAAAATGGATCATAATTATTGCATAAATATTCATTATTATCATAAAATTATCTCAAAACACAAAAAATAGAAAGAAATAATATTATTTTTATTAAATAATATTATAATAAAAATATTATTAAAAATAATATTAAATGTATATTACAAAAATACATTTAACTGATTTTACTGAAAAAATAATAATAATTGATTTCAGGGGTCGGGTCATTTTTGACCCGAAGGTCCTGAGTTTGACTGGAAAACGAAGACCCCCAGAGTGGGGCATAAACCTTTTTGTGATGGCTGATGTCAGGGGCTGCTAGCCTGGATGCCAGCCGAACTTAGCCCCGCCCACAACATTTTAACTCGGACAGTTCGGTCTGGACTTGATCGGTAGAGAAGTAATTATGCCCAAACAGAAACTGTTCGGAACAATGCAATTGTCAGGGCGGGCTTTAGACGATGATGGACAGATGATAAACAGTAACGTAATCATCAACGTCATCAAAGGCGCTTGGGTTGAATTTGTTCTAATCCTAAATGGAGAACTTGTTCGTATGTGCATTCACCTTTACTATTTCTCTCAGAAATGATCTTGTTGGTAAGTACTCTGTGGATCCTTAAATTCTTTTTTTTACAACACCGGCAAAGATTGTTTACACTCATCTTTTTCTTCTAACGTTACTTATTCCAGCGTGCGTGCAGACAGGGTTGCCAAGTGTTTACAACAAAACCCGCCCAATTACTACTCAAAACTAGTCAAAAACAAGCCCAATAGTTCTCCTTGAAAAAAAGGCATTTGGGGGGTAAAATATGTGTTATTTTGGCAGGGCTGCCTGCTAAAATTCGCATTCCTGGGTCTGTATATCACATAATTGGGGTCACTTCAGCCCGTGGACTTGGCAACACAGTGCAGTTGAGTTCTGTTGACATTTGACAACTAATGTTATGCGTCGCTCCGTCGCTCTGATTGGTTGTAGGTCTATCCAATTGAGGACTTTCCTGGTTCGGTTGAAACACACCCCATAATCACAGCCCAATGGAGCAGTATCAGACTCAAATTCTGACTAGAATTGAGTATGACGACGTCAGGCTAAGGGGCTGCACCATTGACTTTAAAATTGGCTCTGTAAATTTTCATACACATTTTCAACATGCACGGCGCCAGAATATTTTCTCTACCGGTGCTAAGGGGGGGCTAGACCAATATGTGGGGGTGCTAAGAAAATAATCAGTATTCATGACGTCATAGTTACTTCATAAAGAAATTGTCGTTTTCTTTTTTTAAATAAAAGCAGCTATGGTACACACCACATTCATCAGAAGTGTAGTTTAAAATTATATATGGTCAAAGAATAGGCATATTCAACAAAATAGATTTTTTATTTAGGTGACCACAAGACAACGACAAAAACCTTTTACATGCAAAGGTGACAAAATTTTGAAAAGAAGAAAAAATATATTGTCATTTTACTTATCTAGTAAATGCATCTTGATTTAAGAATGTTTAGATATTTAGATTAGGAAAAAAGACAAAAATACTAAGAAGAACATTTTTTGCAGGACGATTGCGTTTAGATGAATAGCCTATATAAGAAATGTAGGCTATTAAAAACAGAAAGACATATTGTTTCAGTCTTAAAGGCCGCGGAAACAGGCAGGTTTCGTTAAGCATGTCAATCCATTCCGAACATTCTTGGTTGGTTTGCTTCTTTATTGATTCAAGTAAAGATACAATTTAAACAAAACGAAATTCACTTTAAAAAAATGGCTTTCTGCATAACAAAACGTAATGAAGTCAAAATCATGTCTGATCCGCATGTCCCCCGACATATTGGGCATCTTAGTCTTATGATGTAGTGATCTTGCTCAAGCTGTTCACTTTTTTAACATAGATGAAATAATATATTTTTTTTAATATAGTAGAGCCCTGCACGGGCCTCAAAACTAAGCCCTAGCCCGGCCCGTGTCCGACAGCTCATCAAAATGATCAGCCCGACTGGATCCCGTGTTTTTTTTTATCCTCCCTATTACACATTAGTTGCAGCCATTAAAATATTTCAGTTTTGTTATTAATGTCAAAGTAGTTATATTTCGTTTTGTTTCTTTATTAAGTTTATTTAGAAAAATATTTGAAGCATTTTGTTGCTTGTTAAATTAAAGTTTTTGTTATTTAAAGTGACGACCAAGCGGCCCTGGCCGACAGTGAGTTAACCCAACACTTTAGCCTCTCAAATCAACACTTGACTTCTCTTGCTTATAAAATCCATATAAACACTTAAAGCATCGTTTAAACGTTTAGCCTACTATCACCACCATCACAATAAAAATATTTTTTGACAAGATGAGGCAGGCAGATCGCAACGGCGCGCGCAAATGAAACGGGCTACACAATCTAAACAAATAATAAATAAAAAAAACATGGTTGTCTTGCCTACCTCTCCGTGAAATGAATATAAATCCGATCTTCAATTCCAGTGCTATATGCACATTTAACGGAGTTCATGTCAACGAAAGCAACAGATATGAGCATTTTATTCATCAGCTCATTTCAACATCAAAGACCGCATTATGGGAAAGAGCGACCTGAACACTGGTAAGCCTTTAGTCTCATTAGTTTTAATGAAGATGGTTGTGTTTTTGAACATCTCAGACTTCGCTTATTTTCAGTAGGCTATCACTTGCGGCAGTTTGCGTGTTGGCTTGCTTTACTCATTTGTGGGCTCGTGTAGGCATAGCACCGTCCTCTAAACACTGCGCGAGTCAGTCTTGACAGTTGCGGACTCGCGATATCATGGTCTCATGTTGTTTCCACCAGCGCAGCATATCTCATTGTTTCTTTTAATTCTTGAATGTCTAAAATATAAAATGAAGGAGAAGCCTAAAAAGGCCCGAAGCCCGGCCCGCGTTTGAGGTATGACGGGACAATTGGCCCGAAGCCCGGCCCTATAGGGGTGTAAAAAAGTCGGGACCGTCGGGCTTGGGCAGAAATGCAGGGCTCTATAATATAGGCTACTATTTAAACATAAATATGAAACTAAATAGGCTATACGTTTTCTTTAACCCTCTGGTCGACGAAAGCGGCGGCACGTTCTGATGGATTTTTTTCCCCATGACAGCGGGAAAAACTCACTTTAGCCTACTGCATAATTTTTGGCCATACTGTGCTTGAGACATAATTATAAATTATAGGCTAGATTGTCTACTTTTATTTGTATACATGCTCACAATAACGACAGTGGTCGTCAGTAAGTGCCATTAATGCGCATTGTATGTCACAAATCCTGCGGAGTCACTTCTTCGTCGTATTAACGGATTAGATTAGATTTACCGGTAGTTAGATTAAAGTGTGTACACAGTCCCGCCGCTGGCCGTTTTGATGCCCTAAGCGTGATCACTTAGAGTCATTTAGGTAGAGAGAGTATTTTCTTGTGGTGCCCTACGCATCGCGTGTGATGCATGGTGGGAGCGGCAGCACTGTGTGTATTTTCTGTAGCCTAATGGCCTTCGATAAGGGCATTTCTCTCTCTTTCTTTTCTCCTTTTGGACCCCATCAGAGACAGGGTTTCGGCCTGCACTCTGTATTCTTTATCAAAAAACGGTCCATTTGATTCTCAACTGCTTGGGGGGGCTAAACCGGGGCTATTCAAAATTCTGACGGGGCTTTAGCCCCCCCTAGCCCCGGTGTAGCGCCGTCACTGATTTTCAACATAGGCATACATAAAGTCTGGGGACAACTTATTAATTATTGCAGGTTTGCATATAGAGTTCAGTGTTTGTATTTCCTCTCTGATTTGATTAATAATTAGGAATACAGTTTTGAATCCAAAATATGTAATTCATGTGATGTGATCTGCTGTTTTGACATACGTGTGGTTTGGGGGAAAAACATTAATTAGCCAACACAACCTAAGAGTTTTGTCATTTAAAGAGAGATGCCTACTTCAGCTACGTGTTAACTGAAATTATTAAAATACAGATTTAACTGATGTTATTTATCATTCACATAATGAATGCAACATGCTCACATTAGAGGCTTTTTAACTCAATTCAAAACGCATTCAGTTTAATACACCTATTTGTTTAATGCACGGATGTTTTGAAATGTGAGGTTTTTCATCCGTTGCTATGGTTATCACTGTCAATAACCTCAATTTCATGAGTGACCGTGGTGGTTGGGCCAAGAACATGCAGGACAGGTAGTGAGCAGAATAGACGTTTATTTCTTCCAACAACAACACAAAAAAAGAACAAAAATAATAATATATAGGGGAAGAAAGAAAGTTTCATATCCAAACAAAGTCCATACAAAAACCAAAAGATAACTGAAATAATTGAAACTGATATAAAAAATGTTACACAGGCCTACAATAATATATCTAACGTAAAAAAAACAAAAGAAAAACAAAAAGGGTCACCAGCCTATGATGTTGATATGGCAGAACAGCATTGACTAAAGGCCCATTCAAACCAAGAATATATATATATATATATATATATATATATAACTATATTAGCATCCACACCAACAGATGATATTGTTCTGTTTATTCAACGTGCGCTTCAATCTTGTCATCTCTTTAAAGCAGAGTGGATTCTGAATGGCTCTCAATGTTTTTATAGGTCATCAGCTGAAAAAAGTGATTCCTATGATATTGTTTCTCTGTAACATTGGTCACGTATTTCAAACTTCGTTTACCCCAAAATAAAGAATGAAAAAGAGCTTTGCTGTATGTTGGGGCCTTTAGGGAGGACTTTATGAATGTCCTTGAATGACCCAGCCAGAGCCCAGACTTGAACCCTGTGGACAAACCTGAAAATTGCTGTTAACAGTCCACATCCAAACTGACAGATCTTGAAAGGATCTAAAGAAACAAATGGCAGATAATCTGTAAATCCAGCGGTATGAAACAAACACAAAAAAGACTTGGCTGCAGAAAGGTGCTTCAACAAAGTTAAGGATCTGAATACTTATTAGTCCGGGCAAAGTAACTCATTTTGGAGTCAAAAATAGAACTGCAACTGTAAAATAATTTTTTTCAGCTTAGATCATTTCTATGAGGTGTCCAGAACAACATACTAAAAGTCCTAAGAAATCCTAGTTGAGGAAATATGTTAAAGGGTTAGTTCACCCAAAAATGAAAATTCTGTCATTAATTACTTACCCTCATGTCCTTCGACACCCGTAAGACCTCCGTTCATCTTCGGAACAGAAATGAAGATATTTTAGTTGAAATCTGATGGCTCTGAAAGGCTTCCATTGGCACAATGGCACGGTTCACTCTCAAGACCCTTAAAAGGTACTAAAGACGTCGTTACAAAGTCCATCTCACTACAGTGGTTCTAAAATAACTTTATGAATCGGCGACAATAGTTTTTGTGCGCAAAAAAACCCTAAATAACGACTTGTATAGTGATGACGATTTCAAAACAAGGCATCATGAAGCTTCGAAGCGTTATGAATCAGTGAGTCGAATCATGATTCGGATCGCGTGTCAAACCGCCAAACTGCTGAAATTTGGCGATTCAAACCGCTGATTCGACTCGCTGATTCATAACGCTTCGAAGCTTCATGATGCCTTGTTTTGAAATCGTCATCACTATGTAAGTAGTTATTTAGGGTTTTTTTGCGCACAAAAACTATTATCGCCGATTCATAGTTATTTTAGAACTACTGTAGTGAGATGGACTTTGTAACGACATCTTTAGTACCTTTTAAGGGTCTTGAGAGTGAACCGTGCCATTGTGCCAATGGAGGCCTTTCAGAGCCATCAGATTTCAACTAAAATATCTTCATTTCTGTGCCGAAGATGAACGGAGGTCTTACGGGTGTCGAACGACATGAGGGTAAGTAATTAATGACAGAATTTTCATTTTTGGGTGAACTAACCCTTTAAATTCTCATCAATCCGACATGTGCGCTAGTAAGGCCAGACAACAATAGACCCCAATGGGGCTATTTTTTTCCTTTACTCCTATCAAAGGAAGACTTTATACAATGAAAGTATCCATGAGAATAAATTTTTTTTGTATTACAAGTTTCTTTGACAATGAATGTGAATATGCAAATGAGCTATAGACTAATCGAATAAAGGCTACCCAAAATATACCCGCATAGGCTTAATTTTTTCCTTTACTTCTACCACAATAAAACTTTACACAATGAAAGTCTACATGAAAAGTATAACATTTTGTATTAGAAGTTTCTTTGAAAATGAATTTTAATATGCAAATTAGCAATATACTAATCGAATATGCCCAAAATACACCCTAATGGGCTTTTTTTTCCCTTTACTCCTATCACAATGAAAGTATACATACATGAAAAGTAAAATTTTTGTTTTCCAAGTTTCTTGGAAAAATCTATTTTAAATATGCAAATGAGCTCAACACTATGCCTAATTGACTTAATGCCAAGAAGCCATAAAGTCACAAGTAAAACAATTCTTGCCGATGTCCTCTGGAAATCTATTGAGCAGCAGCAAAGACAACCCAGCAGTGATGTCCAGCATGTCCTTGATGGGGGTGCATTACTACATCGTCTACCATGGCCACAAGGGTCCACTTATGACAGTGTGTGTGAAATGTATGTCAGATATGTCACACAGAAATATGGTACTTACATAGTCTTTGATGGCTACAAAGAAGAACCAACAATAAAAGACACCACTCAACTGCGTCGAACAGGTATTACTCCCGGTGTGACTGTACACTTCTCTGGTGACATGATCATCCAATCCAAAAAGGACCAGTTCCTTAACAATAAGGAAAACAAACAACGGTTCTTGGCTTATCTCAGTGATAAACTAGAGAGGGCTGGGTGTATCACAGACCATGCAAGGCACGATGCAGATGTCCTCATTGTCCAAACTGCCATTGCCAGAACAAAAGACACAGTCTTATAAGGTGATGACACAGACTTGTTAGTAATCTTGTTGCATCATGCTGATCTGAATGCACAGGAGCTGTCTCTGGCACCAGAACCAAAGAAAGCAACAAAAACAAGACGGATATGGTGCATAAAGCAGGCGAAGGAGTTACTTGGTCCCAAGGTGTGTGATAATCTCCTCTTTATCCAAGCCATTTTAGGCTGTGATTCTACGTCTCGTCTATTTGGCATAGGAAAGGGAATGGCACTGAAAAAAGTAAAGAATGACACTAACTTTCTCGAACAAGCTAAGGTGTTCAGCCAGTCACTGGAAAATATGGGAAAAGGCATCATCATTGCAGCAGGTGAAAAAGCTCTATGCTCACTGTATGGGGGGGGGGGAAAGATGAATCACTGGATATGCTGAGATACAGGCGATTCTGTGATAAAGTAACTCAGAACTCATCTCAAGTGGAACCTCAAACTCTCCCTCCGACGTCAACAGCTGCAAAGTTCCATAGTCTTCTGTCTTTTACCAAATGATGGAGTGGAAAGGGGAAAGTGAACATATGGACCCAAAAGAATGGGGGTGGCATGTTTTGGATGGGAGATTTATGCCAAAAATGACCGATCAGCCTGCGGCACCACCAGAAATACTGGATGTAATCCGCTGTAGTTGCAAGAAAGACTGCAGCACAAAGAGATGCAAATGCAAAAAACATGGACTCCCTTGCACTAACATTTGCGGAGAATGTCGTGGTACTAGCTGCACAAACTCACAGTTGCCTGATTTATCAGATGAATATGACCCAGAGGGGAAGAACTAACAAATCAGAAACTGATATAGTGGGGGGTGCCAGAACCAAGAGCCACAGAGAAGGGGTTGAAGATCCAGGCTGGATTAAAAAAAAATTAAAAGTAAAATTAAAATAAAAAAACCCTCCCCTGTTGTTGCTACACTCAAAAAAAATATTTATGATGCGGTTCACTTTATTTAAGCAATTCATCTTGATTTAACACCATTATATTAGGTTTCTGGTTCAAATGTAATTGATTCATGTTAAACTGACTTTGTAAAACCATTACTCTTTGACATAACTTGATGTTTTCATTTTGAAATAACATCAAGTAATCAAGTGTCAATCAAGTAACCCAAAGAAATAAGACTTTCATTTCCCATCATGCTTTGCAAAGGGGCTGAATTCGGAGAGTAAATGTTTAAATAAAGTGCAATTTGATGCATTTTTAACAAGATGAGAAAATTGAGATATTTTTTATTGCTTAATGTTTTGTTATGTTGGTATTTAAAAGTTTGTGTTATGATAGTGTTTTTGGAGGTTACCATTGTGGTGAAGTGTAGAGCATGTGCTTGGGGTGAGGACCTACTAATAACTATTAAAGTTGTTTTAATAATACAAATCTACTCTGGGCATGCCATGGATGTAACAAAACCATCTTCTGGCTAGCCAATCAAATCTTGTAAAAGGTTTTGTAAATGCACTCAAAAACTATTCTTTGAACTAATGTAATTAAATCATGGAAAGGATTTCCATGTGATTAAGGGCGTTTTCACACCTGAAAGTCCGCACCAAGGTCCGAACCAAAGTTCATGTTTTGATACTTTTTATATATTCGGTTAGTTTTGGTTTGGTTTCACATTGCAATTATGTGAGCGGACTAAAGAACTTTACATGACGCACTTGCGTCCACTCGTCATCATCTGTGTGGGCGGCATCTGGACATTGATTGGTTTGTAAACGGACGTGCGTCTGACGTCAGCGTCTTTGACAAGTTGAACGAACGGACGCATATCATCGTTGCCACTATTGAACAGTGCGCATTGCTTGACTATTTTTTTATTCGTTACGTTTAAAAGTGGACATTTCAAGCTTTATATACACATATTTCTCATGTTTGTGAGGCAAGTAGCCTGCTGAGTTTCGGTTTATTTGAGACCCGCTCCAGTTCATGTGTAAAGCATGTGATCGCTCCCGTGATTATTGTCTGCTATAGACTATTTGCTTCTTATTTATTAAATCCAGGCAATTATCTGATTAAACGTTGATTACAATTAAGATACAATTTATACAAAACGAAATTCCCATTAAAGAAATGCTTTCTAAGCAAAATCATACAAAATTTCGTTCAAAATTATTTCTGACTTTCTGTCTACTGACATATTGCGCATATTTTCACTTTTCATAATCAATGTAGCCTAGATTGAATTTAAAAATAACGTTATAATATTTAAACATAAACAGGAACTTCCTATAAATGGTCTGAAAGTCCGAACCATACAGAAAATGCTTTCACACTAGAAACGAACCGAACCTTTGTTCAGTTTGATCCGGACCGAGACTACCTCTTTTCGTCGGACCAAATATCGTCCGTTTGGTCCGGATCGTGGTACGGGGGAGGTTTCACACCTGCAATTTTGATTCGGACCAAACTGAAAAGTCAGAAAATCCGGACCAAACAAGGTAGGTGTGAAAACGCCCTAAATGGCTTTCAGCATTAAGCACTTTTGTTAGGCTAACTTAAATAAATTAGCTGGTCCAAAACATTGCAAATGAGTTGGGCTGACACTATTAAATTAGGCTGTGCCTAACCATAGTAAATAAGTTGAATCAACCTTAATAAATTAAGTTGACTCAACGTAAGTACATTAAATTGGAATAACATAATTGCATAATGCTGAAATAAAGCAAGTTTATCATGTGGAAATACTTTCCATGATTTTTTTTTATGTTCATTCAAAGAGTAATTTTTTTGAGTGTACCTTGTCGTGGTGGGGAGGCTTGTGTGCCTCCGTGACCCTGAAGACTATACCAGCGGGGGTTATACCCCTGGCAGGTAATACCAAGCCAGGCAGTTTTCAGGTTAGAGGCCTGTCTAAAAGCAGCATATTGGCAGTAGGATGATTGGATGAAGATTGGGCCTACTATGCAGTTCTGCCTACTATGCAAATTAGGACATATTCAATAAGTGTGGAGCTCATGTGCGTATTCAAAGTCATTTAAAAAGAAATTTGTAATACAAAAAAAGTTACTTTTCATGTATACGTTTACTGTGTAAAGTTTTATTGTGGTAGGAGTAAAGGAAAAAATAAGCCTATTAGGGTGTATTTTGGGCATATTCGATTAGTTTATAGCTCATTTGCATAATAAAATTCATTTTCAAAGAAACTTGTAAAACAAACTTTCATTGTGTAAAGTTTCATTTTGATAGGAGTAAAGGAAAAAATAGCCCCATTGGGGTCTATTGTTGCCTGGCCTTACTGGCGCACATATCGGATTGACTCTTTGATTGGATTGACTATCATATTGAGAATTTAACATATTTCCTCAACTAGGATTTCTTAGGACTTTTAGTATGTTATGCATTTTAGCATAAGGTAAACAAAATGGCAAAAAGGAAAGGGGTCTGAATACTATCAGAATGCCATGCAGATACACTATTATACTGAATCAAATAATATGAGGGACAACTCTATAAAATGGAAATTATAGGACGTGAAGCTTGGATTTCACACGGATACATATTTTCTGGTGCCATTTTAAATTGCTGAGCCATTTAAAACGCTTTCGACAATAAGAACAAGAATAGGGTCTCACAACTGCGTGACTTTTCATGTGTATCTTTAAGTGTGATGGCAAAATAAATGTTTTTTTACACTGATCACAATTAAATCGCCTTCCTCCAGATTGAATATGCAGGTAATTTCTTAAAATGCTCCTTTTCGTAAACCTTCTCTCATATTGTAATTTCTTTCCAGAATGAGTTTGTAAATGAGATTTCAGGTCTCTTTGATATGTGAAACTCTTCTCACACTGAGGACACTTGTAAGGCTTCTCTCCAGTGTGAAGCCTCATGTGAACCTCAAGGTTTCCTTTAATCGTAAAACACTTTCCACACTGAGGGCAGGTGTAAGGCTTCTCTCCAGTGTGAACTCTCATGTGAATCTTAAGGTTTCCTTTAAGTGTGAAACTCTTTCCACAGTGATCGCACATGAAAGGCTTCTCGCCGATGTGAATTGTTACATGATTCTTAAGATGTTTCCTGTCTGTGAAACTCCTTCCACACTGATGACATTTAAAACAGTTCTCTCTTGAGTGAATCTTCATGTGCTCATTAAGAATTACTGTAAATCTGAAACTCTTTCCACACTGACTGCATACAAACGGCTTTTCTCCAGTGTGAATTCTCATGTGGGCAGTAAGGGTTGGTCTATGTGTAAAGCTCTTCCCACATTGAGGGCATGTGAAAGGCTTCTCTCCAGTGTGAATTCTCCTGTGGGCAGTAAGGGTTGGTTTATGTTTAAAACTCTTCCCACATTGAGGGCATGTGAAAGGCTTCTCTCCAGTGTGACTTCTCATGTGGCTTTTAAGGCTTCCTTTTTGAGTGAAACACTTTCCACACTGTTGGCAGGTGAATGGGTTCTCTCCAGTGTGAATTCTCATGTGGACTTTAAGGCTTCCTTTTTGTGTGAAACTCTTTCCACAATGTTGGCAGGTGAATTGACTCTCTCTAGTGTGAATTTTCATATGGAATTTCAGGTTTCCTTTTTGAGTAAAACTTTTTCCACACTGTTGGCAGCTGAAAGGCTTCTCTCCAGTGTGAACTCTAATGTGGCTTTTAAGGCTTTCATTTTGAGTGAAGCTCTTTCCACATTGTTGGCAGGTGAAATTACTTCTAGCTCCTGTCTTTTGAGCTTTTTTTCGTGACAAAGTCTTTTCAGTCTGAGAGCAACTAAAAGATTTTTCTCCAGTTATGAAATCATGTTTCTCATACTGATTTTTATCTTCCTTTTCATTTAGTTCTTGATTCTCTTCTTCCAGTGCCATCAGATCTAAGGTGAAAAAGACATAACCCCAGTTTAATGACAAAAAGCAACAAACATAACATTTAGACATGTAAAACATAAAGAAAACATATATGCTAGATTCTAGGCCTATTCCACACGGGCATGGGTATTTTTATAAAGTTTTTCCCTCCATTTAAAAAAAGAAAAATCACGTCCAAATGAAAACGCAAAACACGTTATGAAGCGCTGTCAAGAGTATGCCAAACCAGCAAGTGGCAATATAACCCTAACCGTAAAGCCATGTTGGCCAGAAGGCTTCGAAAGTTTTTATTGCCGATTCCGGTTCTGACGCAACAAGCCAAAATCTCCAGTTTCACTGTCCACTTGACCACTGAAGGGTCAAGGGTCAAGCCAAACATCACTTGTCTCTTCATCAGACACATATCCTTCAAGAATGATTTTATGTTCAATATTAAAATAAGAATTAATGATAATCAAGTTATAACAGTGTCCTACATTTGATAAATCAGTTCTCTATATTCAAGGAGTGATTTAGGATATTGTAGTGTTTTAGTTGCTCTGTGCTTTTGAATCCAGACTTTGATATACTTTTCTTTCTTACTAAATAGAATAAATTCACTTCTGAACTAGAGTTAGTATCAGCATGTTTTGGAGAAGTGCTTTGTTGATAGTTAGTTAAGATGCTCCCGACCTTGATGGAAACTGTTATTCTGTGAAGCTTTGTGTGTGCGTCTCATGATTCTGTGCAGATCCAGTATTGGAGATGGTCCTTTCGGCAGACGATTCTAGACTTGGAGGCGTCTTTTCTATGACCTCCGAGGTCGCTAGGGACTAATCTGGGCCTGGGCGACATCAAGTCTACGCATTTTTAGTGCTATATGCTCCTATCTGTCTACGTGTGGAAAGTTGCTTACATTGCATGTTGTTAGAACGAATCAGAATCATTCCACATGGCAGTAATGACGTGTCTAGACCTTGAAAACCGTATAACTGTTCAGAAAATTGTATGTACGTTAGACGGAGGCGGGGAGACTGTTAGAGGGAGTGCGGCCTACGAACTCCTCTTGAGCTGGCTTCTGCTGATGAAACTGCAAACTATTCTTCAGTAAAATTTTCTTTAATTAATCTGACTCCTGGTCTTCATTTTTCACTACTGGTCCTGGGTCCTAAGCTGTTACCCCAACAGTTTATGGTGGAGGATTTGGCGAGCAATCATTCCTTGGTACACCTCTGGCAAACAAGTAGATAAGGTAGAATATTTTTATTATTAGACTTGTCTGACTGGAAGAGACTGGGTTAGGGGAACGGGAGAGCTTTATTTCAATGGGAAATAGGGAATAATTATACTAAGGATTGTGTTTCGGCTACTCTGAGTAAGTCGAGAGCTTTTTGAGAAACACACAAGGGGTATAAGAAGTCACTCCAGTAGGCCAATAATTTGGAAACGGGGTGCAACGTAGGCATGCTTAAAGGGGAGAGAGCTGATTAAGGGCTAAGGTAAGGATACCACTCCTAAAAGGGGCATGCGGCACTGGACAAAGGGGGCCAGTGCATCACCGCAAACCTTCTCCGTCTCTTCCAACTCAGATAGGGGATCCCCGAATTTAGGACAATAGACAGTTAGGGATTAAGTTATTAGTTAAACAAAATAAAAATAGATTCAGGGTTGTTTGCCAGGGATGCATCAGGAACGATCCCGAGTAAAATGTAAGGTATGACCCAAATTGGAATGGACCAGTAAGTAACTTTTTCGTATAAGTGTACTTTGCAGTTTCATCACGCAGAAGCCACAGCTGTGTTGGTTAAAGATCGCCGCCTCCATCTCTGCTGGTATAATTTCAGGTGAGTATGAACTTTGACTAAAATGATGGCTAACAATTTGAGTGACATGATCAGTCCAGATAAAGATTTTGAGACGAAAGACAGCAAACGCTGTAAGCAGCGCTGCTCTGAAGCCCTGACGTCAAAGAAATTTGAAAGAATTATCAAGTAAATGGGCAGCAAAGGTTTTAATTCTAATTTGAAAAGTTAATCAGAAACTTGACTGGCTAAAAGCTAAAAGACTGGAAATTTTTTTGATTCCTAACTGTTTATGAGATAAATTGGCAGGAAATCACTGAAACTTATGTAGGATTTGGTCTGTGTAGTCTGAGTAAAAGGACTTGAAGTTGTTTTTGAAAAAAAAAAAGAAGGAAAAAACAGATATAGTCACGGACACGGAGGGATTTTAAACAGAGGTACACAGATTGAAAATAAGGAAATAAGTAATAAGTTCATATATTGACGTCTTAAGGAATTCCTTTTAAAGGAAAGATCCATGATCATTTTAAAATAAATTATGAGGTTAACAATTAATGGCAGTAACTATATAATTAGAGACATAGAGGGTTTAAATGATAAAAATGTTAAAATGATTCGTAAAAAATTCTGATAACGTTTATTTGACTGGATGTTGGTAAAAACACCGTAGGAGAATGGGTGTTAGAAGCTAAAAACCCTAGAAGCTGATGTTTTGGTTTCAAGAGATAAGCTCATGCAGAGCTGTAATAAAACAATTCGCTTATCTGAATCTGCCCCACCATGTCATTTCTGGTGCTGGGGCTAAAATTGGAAGAGTAACTCAGACTCAATTTAGATGTTTGAAGTTAAATTTATTGTTTGGGCAAAAGACAAATATAAAATTATGGTTACTTGGAACCGTCAATTCTGGCAAAAGATAGAGTTAAAAGGAAAATATCTGTCGCTTATTTGAAAACAATTTTAATTTCTAGCCAGGTCTTACGCTGAGATAGTGTGAAGTCTGATGTTTATTGGAAGATAAATGCAATCTCTAGCCAAGTCTTATGCTGTGTTAGAGTGACAAGTTAAAAGTTTATGAAAATGCAGTACCAGTACTGAATGCATAGAAGTCTCTCTCTATTTCAAAACCAGCTCAAGGCTGATATCTGAGCCTGTGCCACAAATGATAGAAGATATTGATGAGTAAAAGCACATGGCATCACTTGAAAATAATAAGACATGTTTTAGGGAAAACAGTGTTTAAAAAGGTATGAGATGAATTTCACATTGAAGTTAAAGTCTTAGAAGACTGTTAAAAAGGTTAGAGAGAGAGAGAGAGAGAGAGAGAGAGAGAGAGAGAGAGAGAGAGAGAGAGAGAGAGAGAGAGAGAGAGAGAGAGAGACTGCTTGTGGAAGCAGGGATGGTGCAATTTGTTATCGCCCTGCTAAAGCTGAAACAAAACAAAGAAATTATATCAGAACCAAAACAATCCAGCTGACTTTTGTAGAGACAAATTAATAATGAGCAGATGCAAAAACTGAGTTTAAATAATAATTTGAGTAAACACTAAAAGTAAAATTTGCGAATGAACAATTCATGTTTAATGTGTGTGTGGGTGTGACTGCTCTTTATGTTTTGTATGTGTTGTATGTGTTCCTAGAACTGTTCTGTCCTAATTGGGTGTCATTAACCTCTGGACTGAGTATTTGACCATTACAGATGGGTTAAGGTAAACGACAACCTTTAGAGAAACTGATAATTTTGAAGGAATCTGGTGAAAAGATGATCCAGAACACGGGACGAGCTTTAAATGGATTGTTATCCAGCTCTGTCTGTTATGACGACTTTTGTCATTTATGATGTTGATTTGAATTACTCTCTGGATTAGTTAAAGTGGAATTGTAAAGTTAAAGATTGCCATCCATCATGGGTTAAAACCATTGTCTAAATTCAACTGAGGGCTTAAATTTAAATAATGTCAATTGATTCAAAATGGTAAGCGTAAATGTTATAGACTTGACGGCAGAGACAAAGTGACACATTGGCTGAAGTCACTATCTAAATTATCCAGAGACTCCCTCAAAATTCTGAAAGGCCGGAGGGCGACCAAAGAGATAACTTCTAAAAATGAAAAGTTTTAGTTTTACTTTATTTTAATTGTTTTTTTTTTTTTTTATGATATTTTGATTTATATAGAGAACCACAATTAATGTTAAAGAAGCAAGTGACTTTAAGTCTTTCTGTGTGACTGGGATGAGATAAGAGGAATATAATATTTTGGTTTCTGCAGAGCAGTAGAGATAAGAAACAATAATGATCATATTGTGTGGCATCTTCAGATTGATAGAGGAATAATGAATTTAGGAACACCGGTAAAGAGTTAATATAGTTATAAATGAGTGATATTGATGAACAAATCATTCTAAAACAGTTTTAAGAAAATTGATGATGACTTATAGTCCAAATTTAAAGTAATATGGGAGATTATGAAATCTGTAAGTTCTTGGTAAAGTTATGACACGTAAGTGGCAAGATAAGGCTAGTGAGGATTTGATGAAGTATCACTACCAAGTGACATGAATTAAGAGGTTTAATATTTTGGTCATTTGGAGCTTACACCTGAAGAGTTTTAATGAACAAGACATTGAGAATAAACGAAAATTAAAAAAGGGTACTTTAAAGAAAACCCTGATGAATGATTTTGAATGTTTTACTAATAACATGGTGATTAATAATTTGGTATTTAGTATGATTAAGCATAATGTCAACAAGATAAAGATGAGTGAACAAGCTTATTGAATGGAATACGAATTGATAATTAAGTCATTTTGATGAAAAGGTTTTAACATTAACGATTTTCTTTTTATGGATAAGTCCATCAACAGTTATGTGGGCTATGAGGGGAGAACATGGGTCTGTTGGGAAAAGTAAATTTAGCAAAAGGGTTCTTGAGTAAAAATTAGGAACAAGTTTATGTTTTAAGTGGAAATAATGAGATGGATGATGTGAATGTTTTCTTTTATTTTCTATTCCTTTGAGGTGGTGCATGCTATATGAGACTGAATGCAATTGGATGGACTATTATGTTGTTTATTTTTATTTATTTACTTTTTATTTTTATTTCAGGCCACTATTGAGTTTTATACCTGAAAAGGTCTGTTTTGAAAAAGTAATTACAATCCTATTTTTAATTGGAAATTAGGAACCAGCCTAAATTGGTAGACCATTAATAACCCCACTTTGGCCTCAGTAGAAACTTAAAGGGTGGGTTCTAGAATCCACTGCCTCTCCAATATAACTGTATATATATCTTAATTAAATTTATAATCAAAGACTCAGTCAATATTTATCTTTCTATATTATTATCATGAATTGAATGATCCTCCCTAGGTATGATTTTGTTTCTTCCTTTATATTTTCTAAAGTTTGTATTTGCTCTCTGAGTGGTGACTGAGGGTCTGTCCTAGGCGTGTGTGATGTCTCACGAGAACACTCGTATCAGGAAAACTGTGTGATCAGGAACTATTATTAACCTGTCTCCATGTTTTTTACTAATTTGAAATCAGACCCGGGGCTCTGCTGACTCTTGAATGCACTTTCCAAAAGGTTCCAGAGAATATCGGATCCTGTTGAGGGTCAAAGATCTTAAACGATGACCAATGAGCATGAGGTGATTCCCCGATGACGGGTAAGCTCGCCTTTTGGCCAGCGGAGGACAACCTAAGCCAATGGGGGTCACCGCCATTGGGGCACCTCCAAGAAGGGGGGTGTTTTTATGTGAGGTGTGTATGAGAGGTGAGGCAGATGTCTGTGAGGCCAGCAGCATCACTGTGGGGAGGGGAAGCTGTGTTTCGTAGGGGCCAAGGTCAAGACTGGACACGGCAGCCCCTGCCCTAATATTGGCCCCTCTATACCGCTCACCAAATACCGCATAATTGAGAGCCAGGAAACACCTTAAAGATTGGCATTCAAGGGTCAGCTGAGATCATTCTGGTCACTTTAACCTTGCAAATTTCAGTCATGTGTTCAGATTTTAGAGGCATCACACACACCTCTAACTTGATGGGAATGCAGCAACAGAGATTGCTCATTTAGCCCGGCTTCCAGAGATTAAATATGGATTTGCCTTTCATTTTATTTTATTTTATTTTATTCTATATTTCCTTTTACTGAAACCCTAAATAATTGTATGAATACTATTGTACTATATTGTCTGTTCCCCTCTCAATGAGAGAAAGCACGCTATCAGTATGTTGATCAGGAGTTTTGAGTTAAGAAGAACATTGGGGCCCTGTTTGTGAGTGGAAGGGGTAAAAGAGCCTCAAAACGGGGACTGGTCTTTTTAGTGGCCAGCATGTCCGTGATGAGGTGAAGAGACAATTGTGACCCTAAAGGGAAACATGCGTCACCACTTGACCTTCCGTAGTGACCTCACTTGTAGACCAGACGTGGCGGTATGGGACCCCCACATATGGTCTAAAAGGGGGGAATGAAGGGTCAAGGGTCAAGCCAAACATCACTTGTCTCTTCATCAGACACATATCCTTCAAGAATGATTTTATGTTCAATATTAAAATAAGAATTAATGATAATCAAGTTATAACAGTGTCCTACATTTGATAAATCAGTTCTCTATATTCAAGGAGTGATTTAGGATATTGTAGTGTTTTAGTTGCTCTGTGCTTTTGAATCCAGACTTTGATATACTTTTCTTTCTTACTAAATAGAATAAATTCACTTCTGAACTAGAGTTAGTATCAGCATGTTTTGGAGAAGTGCTTTGTTGATAGTTAGTTAAGATGCTCCCGACCTTGATGGAAACTGTTATTCTGTGAAGCTTTGTGTGTGCGTCTCATGATTCTGTGCAGATCCAGTATTGGAGATGGTCCTTTCGGCAGACGATTCTAGACTTGGAGGCGTCTTTTCTATGACCTCCGAGGTCGCTAGGGACTAATCTGGGCCTGGGCGACATCAAGTCTACGCATTTTTAGTGATATATGCTCCTATCTGTCTACGTGTGGAAAGTTGCTTACATTGCATGTTGTTAGAACGAATCAGAATCATTCCACATGGCAGTAATGACGTGTCTAGACCTTGAAAACCGTATAACTGTTCAAAAAATTGTATGTACGTTAGATGGAGGCGGGGAGACTGTTAGAGGGAGTGCGGCCTACGAACTCCTCTTGAGCTGGCTTCTGCTGATGAAACTGCAAACTATTCTTCAGTAAAATTTTCTTTAATTAATCTGACTCCTGGTCTTCATTTTTCACTACTGGTCCTGGGTCCTAAGCTGTTACCCCAACACCACACTGCAAACTGAGTTTTTAAAAATGTTCACCCTGGCAGGAGTGTTCAAAAAAGTTTGGTTTCAGTGTCCGGATACTGTGTTTGCGTGTGGACAAATGGCCAAACCGCAAAGAAAAAGCTGCGGTTTTGAAAATATCCGTGTTCGTGTGGACAGGGCCTAAATTACTCCAGGGTTCCTACCCAGTTTGTAAAAGTATGAAAAAAAAAAGAAAGAGTAATAGGAAAATATGTGTATTTCCAGACTATTGCCCCTATTTAGTTTTCTATATAGAAAATTAAGAATTTAATGAAAATAAATGTGTCAAAAGAAGTGTGCTTTCATGGCAGCTGTTTAATGATTCTTTATTGTTGTCAAACAAGGCTGAAATAATTCAAGGTGCATTTTTTCATTATGCAAAAATCAGCAATTATATGAGTTTTGGGTTTCTACCCACAATATTCTTAGCACTGAGCCTCTCAAAGGTTACCTTGATAAAATACACAGAATTTTGTGTGCACAAAAGAAACCATTAAACTTAGCATATAGGACAATGCACACTGAGCCACCAGCCGATTTTGTGGTGTGGTTTCTTGGCACAGAGTATGTGTTAAAGCAGCAAGGCTCGACATTAAGCTTTTTCATTCATTCCTTCGGACAAGTAAATCTGTCATTAATATATATATAATATATATTTAAATCTGTAAATTTGTAAAACTTTTTATAGAGGGCATTTTTTTCATAATCTTATTAAATATAGGCTATGCTTAAGCTTTAATTTTACATCCTTAAATTTGATCAAATTAAATTAGAATAAGACACTATAGGGCTGTTACCAATCAAATTAAACTATTTACACTGAAAAATTATAACTGCATTAATGTTATGAGATTGAGATTTTTTAATATACAAATAAGAAATGTTGGAAAGAATGTTTAAACATGAAACTAAACTGCCAGTAGGTGGCGGCAGGTCTTAATGAGCGAGTCATTGAGTCGAAACAGCTGATTCATTCAAGAATGAGGCAGTCGTCTACGAAAAGGTCATTGAATCTTTGATTCAACCGATTAATTCAAAACTCGGAATCATTCAGTAACACACTGTTGATGAGAGACATGTTATGGTTCTGCTGTGATCTTGGAACCATTTCGCTGCTGAAATAGAACAAAAACTGTCAATATTGCATCTAAAATGTAAGTGACTTAATGTTAATGAATTGTTTATGGAACATATGGTCATATGAAATCAGTGTCACATTTTAAATCGTGATGGTAATGAGGAAAATAGCACTCTTTGACATCGAACTGTATCATATGTTATAAAAAATAAAAACTTTTTTACCACAGTATGTTAACTGAGTTTCTCTGTGTGAGCTGAGCTTATGTGTTTCGATTTCTCCTCGAGAGGATGCACGAGCGTCAGAGTATGTGAGCGGAGTGGAGCGGCAAGAATTTTCGCCCCGCGCTCAAAGCATTTCATAATCACTCCGCTCCAGCAGCACTCTGGGTTTACCACTTCCCGCTCCTCGCTCACTCCTCGGTCCCTCCTCACTTAAACCTCGCTCCGTGTTCGCTCCATGGAAAAAAAATGTGCCTAATTAAAGGAGAACTCCGGTGAATTTTTAAGTTAATCTTGATCGTTATACCTTTGTGAATACTGTCTATAGAAAAAAAAACGAACCGGATTGCAACACGGAGCTGTTACAGTTAATGCCTAGAGCTCCCACTCAGCTAACATGGCAGTTATGGGGGCACATACATAATGAGTGTCTTTGTGCCTCTTAACAGACACAAAATGCAATTAAAATGTCTGTCCAACATGAACAGGGCCCTTGCATGACAACGAGATGCGTTTAGTAACTTAGCCATTGTTTAAATTCACCTAAATAGTGTTTTAGATGGCTTGCTGTAGTCTCGCACTGAAGTCCCGTGGCAAATAGTCCAGGTGGGAGGAGCTGCAGAATCTCGAGGTCATGAAAAGGAAGACGATGAAAATGTAAATTCTTGTATTTTCGCATTCTGTTGCCACAATTCGGAACGGCACAAGCGCGAACCAAAAAATGTAAATAGTACAGGTGGGAGGAGCGTCGTGTGTGTGAAGATCGGCTCACAAGTGAAGAAGAAATGGTTCGCGCTTGTGCCGTTCCGAATTGTGGCAACAGAAAGCCAATTTACTCTTCCTCTCCTGTGATATATTTATTTTTGTCGTTTGTTGTTGAAAGAAGCGTTTAAATCTACTGCTTTCTGCTTCTTTACTTGTTTGCGGTTCTTCTTCCTCTACAAATACATTTAAACTGCACATATTATAGCCAAAAATTAATCAGTAAAAGCTACAACTTATTAACAAATTAATTAATTCAGTTGGTGTTGGTGGTTGTTAAAGTTTAATTAAATTTAATTTGGGACATTACAGGTGAGATAGCGCCCAGCAATCATTGGTCCGACGGCAACGTCGTGTCCCTGGCCAAAAATAGTTGCGGTAGGATGGCATAAATGGGTAAAAGTATGTAACAGAACATTTCCTAAAAACGCACTCAGGAACATTTGTACATGTCTACAGTTCTCTGGGGTTGCATGTATAATTGTTACTTTGACTTTTAGCTATGTGTAGTATATATACCCTGTTGTGAATCAGTTGTGAGAGGCCTTTACACGTGCATTTATAGTCCATCATGACCCTCTATGAAATCCTTGTGAAATATGCAAAAGCTGTGCTTACACCTTGTTAATACTGCAATAATTAATTTAAGTGCCCCAAGTAGTTTTTAAGAGGTTGTGAATAGACGTCCACTGACAAAAAAAAAAAAAAAAATCTTTATGAAATACAAGATTTATAATTACTTTATCTTGCTTACTGTGCCCTGTGTGGTTAAGTGATTGTGAATCCACAGCATTTGAGTCATTTCAACCTGTTTTATGTATTCGTTGTTATTATTTTTATGGAATGTATGCATATACATATGTAAAACAAATATATCCTGTCACCATTTAAGTCTGACTTGAACTGTGCTGCCAAGATGTAAAAACAAAAGATAGTAATAAATCTAGCGATATTACAAAATTCCGCAATATGATAGATTATCTCTGACTGGGCCGATTTTGACCCTTTTTAGAATCTGTCAAGATATGTAAACCAAGACATAATTGATTGCCTTTCACGATGTTTCACAATGGGGGTGTGATTATTTTATAATCAAAATTATCCATTTTTCTTTTATGCCAAAAATCATTAGGATATTAAGTAAAGAGCATGTTCCATGAATATATTTTGTAAATTTCCTACCGTAAATATATATATTTTTTAAAAAGTATTATTATTAGTAATATATGTTGCTAAGGACTTCATTTGGACAACTTTAAAGTCAGTAGTGTAATTAGATTACTGTACAAATTACTCTCTCCAAAAAGTATTTTATGACTAATTACTTTCTGAATCCTATATCAACCTTGACTAGTTAAGTAATTCAAGGATAGACATGAAACGGCTTTTAATTCAATCAAATAAAGAATATATAACTACATAAATTATTCTTATTAAGTTGGACTTTAAATTTTGATGTTAATTCCACTATTGTATAATATATAATTGTTCTACAATCTATACACAGTATTTAGTTAAATTACATTACATTGTGCTCTTCCCAAACTGATGGCCTGATCTAATTTACCAGTGTTGCCAATTTAGCACACTTTTCGGGTGATTTCCAATGCTGATGTCCTACCTAGTCAATCCAGCGTGTCTGCTGAGTCACTGGTATGCATTAACGACAAACTGAATCCTTACTGTGGTCTAAGGTGATGTTGCTGCAGTAGTTACATCACTACCAACTGTAACCAACCTAGCCATAATCCTGGAGGAAATTGTTCTTGAGGACATTACAGATCTGCCAGCAGTATTCACTAACTTGTTTGGACTCGTGTATGCTCTGAATATGGAGTATCTTGAGAGAACTGAACTTTCAAAGTAATTCAGAAGATTTTCATGGTCAATAAAGTCTAAATTCTGATTAATGGACAAAGCCTTTTTGGAAATGTCAAGGCAACATTTGAATTAGGGGTGCACGATATTCACAAAAATGTGATATTGCGATATCGATAATGAATATTGCGATATCGATATTAATTTCGATATTTTTAAGCCTATGTAAAATTACCAAAGTAACAGAAAACGCATCAAAATAGATTCATAACAAATAAAACAAATTCTTACAACACAAGGTTTAAAGGTTTTCAACTGACAGTCATATTGGACTGGTACAACATGAATAAATAAATAATAATCATATCTGGTTGTACAGTAGGGATGCAACAATACAGTTAGTCCACGGTTCAATACATACCTCTGTTTTTAACCACGTTTTTGGTTCGGTTCTGATGGCTTGTCACATCAGTTTTTTTCTATTCTATTCTTAGCCGACAGGAACAGAAAGAGTTATTATTATTTTTATTATAATTTTTTTATTTTATTGCAATAATCTTTTTGAATTTTACTTAAAAGACTTGGAAAAACCTTACTTAAAACTATACTTAAAAAAACCTTGTACACATTCCTAGTGTATAGTATAATATAAAATAAATATATAAATATATATTATATATAAAGATTTACAGTGGCAGCTCAGAGCAGTACAGCATGAAAGTGTATGAATAAATGTAAAATTAAAGAGAGTTCACTCAAAAATGAAAATTCTGTCATCAATTACTGGCGCTCAAGTTGTTTTAAACCTGAATAAAGTTCTTTCTTCTGTTGGACATAAAATATATTTTAAAGAATGTTGGAAGCCAACAGTTGCTGGTCCCCATTGTAGGAAATAATAATATGGATGTCAATGGCTACCATCAACTGTCTGGTATTCAACTGTCTGTGTTCAACAGAATAAATTAATACAGGTTTGAACAACATTAGATGAGTAAATAATGACATTGTTTTAGGTGAACTGTCCCTTTAAGGACTAGCGGCAGCATGTTCACTAAAGGCTGCGCTTCTGTCAATGTAAGACCTCTACACATCTAATACACAGACACGCGATTTTACTTTCACTTTAGACATAACTGACTGTGTTTATGTTAACCATGTGTGTATTTGACAGTATTAGCGCAATAAGACTACTTAGTTCAGTAATCACGTGTTTGACAGGCTTTTAGTGCGTGAGCTCAGGGCATGTTAAAACAGTGCATGAGCACGCGAATGAAATGTTTAACCGTTAACGTAATGCTTTAAAACGCATTCAAATAATTAACTTTCGTAATTGTGCATAACTATAGTGTTCCGTGAGTATAACTCTCTGACACCAGCATTGCAAGCGTGGCTAAACACCCCTAACTTGTGCATAGTGATCGGATATCTGCTCATATCAGCGCGTAGACTGAAAGGCACACTCCGAAGAGAGCCGAAATAAACTGAGAGAAATATTTAAAACGGAGAGAAATAAAAATAGGCTTGTGGTGGTTCTTAACTATTTCATCTTCTCCCTGAGCAACACTCATTTTCTTACTTTTGTGTTCTTTCTTTTGCTCCACTTGCTCCCTTCACTCTCTCTTTAGGTCCTTTCTTTTCTTTCTCTTCGATTTGTCGTGCGCTGGTGTGTGCGTCGAGCCGGCCCGACAAGTGTGTGTAGAGCGAGAGAGAAGTGAGAGAGTGACGGTTAGCTTTGGAGCGAGTAGGAGGGACCCGGTTTAAAAAAAAATAGATCCGATAAAGAATGTATACAGTGAAACGCGTCTCAATTTGTCATAAACGAAATATTGCATAATTATCGCGAGACTTACAATAAAATATCGGGCAACGTGATATCGCGATAACGATATTAAATCGATATATCGTGCACCCCTAATTTGAATGACATTATTCCACTGGACATTGTTTCTTTTATACTTTCATAGTTAATTACTATGATTCATGTTAAGTATTTATTGGTTTCAACCTTTGCTTTAAAGGTTTAGCTCACCCAAAAAATGAAAAGTCAGTCATCACTATTTATCTTTAAGTTGAACACAAAAGAAGATTTTTAAAGAATGCTGGTTACCAAACAGCTAATGGTAGCCATAAAATGATTCCTCTGAATATTAAAGAACTACCGTAGTAAGAAATTCATACCAGTAGTTTGGAATTACTCACTTGAGAGTGAGTAAATGACAGCATTTTAATTTCTCTCAAGTGAGTAATTCCAAACTGAATTTCCTGATCATTTACTAGTAAATTTACTTTGAGGAAAACATTCCAGGATTTTTCCATCTCATCCAATATGTTCATGTCTTTCTTTTTTTAGTTGAAAAGAAATTATGTTTATTTTTAAAGGAAAACATTCCAGGATTTTTCTTCACATAATGGGTTTCAATTGTAACCAACAGGTTGAAGGTCCAAATCAATGCAGTTTCAAAGGGCTTCAGAGGTCTCTGCACGATCCCAGCCAAGGAAATGGGGTCTTATCTAGCGAAACCAACTGTAATTTTCTAAAAAAACAAACAAACAAACATTTATATACTTTTTAAACCTCAAATGCGCAACTTCAGTGTTGTTCTTCACGACGTATGACGTCATCATGTTGGAAAGGTTGAAAACCATTATGTGGAGAAAAATCCTGTAATGTTTTTCTTTAAAAAACAATTTCTTTTGGACTGAAGATCTTGGATGAGATGGGATGAGTAAATTATCAGGAAATGTTCATTTTGAAGTGAACTAATTCTTTAAGGATTAGTTCTGTCTTTTATTTAATTATACAATTTAAATAATATATAATGAATCAATCTATGCCTATAGATAATAGGCCTATTTGTGTTCAGCCAACAAAAAATACTTGGTTCTATAATTCTTTAGTTAAACATGACTATTCATGTTGCAACATTCAACTTATGATTTTAATGTAATCTTTTGAGTTGGACGGACTTCAGTCACTGTTTGTGGAGTTGACTCAAATGCGCTTGCGAGAAGTTGCCTTATTTTAAGTTGACTCCTGTTTTATTTTATTTTTATACAGTGCAAATTAATTAGGACATTCTTGACATTTAAAAATATCATTCATTTCTGTGGACATTTTAAAGGGATAGTTCACCCAAAACTTCTGCTGAATACAAAAGAAGATAGAGTGAAGAATGTTTGTAACTAAGCAAATAGAGCAACTATTGACTACCATAGTAGGAAAAAAAATACTATGGTAGTCAATAGTTGCTCTATCTGCTTAGTTACAAACATTCTTCACTCTATCTTCTTTTGTGTTCAGCAGAACAAAGAAACTCATACAGGTTTGGAACAACTTGAGGGTGAGTAAATTATGACAGAATTTTCATTTTTGGGTGAACTATCCCTTTAATAAAGATTAAATGACTGAGATCAACTTTGAGAATTACACCAACCTGTTTGTTCCTCAGTATCTTCTTGTTTCACACTGAATGTTTCTTCAATCTTCATTTCTTCACTCTCCTCTTTAATAAACGCCATCTTTATAATAGCGTGTCACATGGAACTCAGTCACTTCACCAGGAGTTTTTCTGCGTTTGAACACTGTCATGATTAAGATGAGAATAATTAACAGAAAGAAAAATAAATCCACACTAAATCTCTGTGTCTCAATCAGCTCTAGTTCAGTATCAGTCGCTGGTAAGAGAGTCAGTCAGAATTAATAGAAAAAGTTGACATGAAATTAAAATTGTTCTTCCTATTTCAATCGAAACTTAGACTTTTCCATTTAGATAGGGACACCCCGAATTTAGTAATAATTTTATCTTATTTTCTATTTTTATTTTTATTTCTTATGCATCTGTTGTGACAATTTTATGATTATTTTAATTCCTTTTTTATGTAAAGCACTTTGAATTACCTGTGTGTATGAAATGTGCTATATAAATAAACTTGCATTGCTATTCAGTTTTCATATGATGTCACACCTTTGTTTACTATAAAAAAAAGTTTAAAATTCTAAGTCAAGTGGACAAATTTGAGCATTGTGTTGAATTTACTTATGAAAACTATTTAGGTGCATGTTTACTACTACTTTGGCCAATGAAAATAAACAATTAAGTACTATTTTGAGTTCTTTGCTTGACTGTTTAAATTAAAGGGTTTATTCACCCAAAAATGAAAATTAGCCCATGATTTACTCACCCTCAAGCAATCCTAGGTGTATATGACATTCTTCTTTCAGACAAACACAATCAGAGTTATATGAAAAATGTCCTGGCTCGTCCAAGCTTTATAATGACAGTGAATGCTGCTTCGTTTTTGAAGTCCATAAAAGTGCATCTATCCATCATATAACTCTCCGCACGGCTCCGGGGGGGTTAATAAAGGCATTCAGATGCTTACGTTGTCAAGTATTTTTAACTTTTTGTACACTTTTTCCATAAATTGAATACGGAAGGCAATCGGCCTGAAGCTAGATAATTTACTTTATAAAGTTTTAAATATGGATATTTTTCTTACACAAACGCATCGATTCACTTCAGAAGGCCTTTGTTTGGAACTCTTTCCGTTGGTGAAACCGAACTAAACTGTCAATATTGTGTCTAAAATGTAAGTAACTTTACTACTTGTTTGTTGAATTTAAATCAATGTAACGTGCACTTGTGAAAATACTCAGCAAAATAGCTCCCTTGTCATGGTATACAGGGAGTGCAGAATTATTAGGCACGTTGATTTTCTGATCATATTTTTTTTCCAGGCACATTTGACCAATTCCAAACCACAGTAATCCTAATAACTACTATTGATTTAGTATTTAATAATGTATAAGTGATATATAATTGTTCATGAAGGCTGGAAATGAAAATCACCTTATATTCAGGTGTGCAGAATTATTAGGCATGTTTTCTTTTACAGATAAATTGAGCCAAAAAAGAGATTTAACTCAGACTGAAAAGTCAAAAAGTATTAAATGCCCATGAGAAGGATGCAATACTAATGCAATACTAGACATTGCAGTTAAGGCGTGACCATTGGACAGTGAAATGCTTATTGGGTCAGCAGGATCTGACAAAAACAGGTGGTGAAGAAAAGACACCTGTTAACTGCA
The DNA here is from genome assembly GCF_949357685.1 of Gobio gobio. NCBI lineage: Eukaryota > Metazoa > Chordata > Actinopteri > Cypriniformes > Gobionidae > Gobio > Gobio gobio. The sequence goes on along the minus strand of NC_137101.1, from coordinate 38,179,860 downwards.
AAAGAATTAAGAATTAAGGTGAAGAATTAAGGGTGAAACCATCAGGAACCCTTTAGTCTCCAGCGCCACCATTTTCCAGAGCTGCAACCTACCTGGAGTCTCCAGAAGTGCAAGGTGTCAGGATCTCAGAGACTTCAGTTAGGTAAAGAATCCTAAAAAATGACCCCCACTAGATAAGAATCACAAGCTGAAGTGTTGTAAAATACATGAAGAAGGTTTTTTAATAGGCTTTATGGACAGATAGGTTGAGAGTGACTCTTGAAGGACCAGCACCACATCCTCTAGTACCACTGTTTGAAGAATTCATATTCCAGAATCTGGCAGTACGTTTTGGGAGTTCATTTTAGTCCATCCTGAAGTCCGTTTTGCAGAGATGGACTAAAAATGAACTCCCAAAACGTACTGCCAGATTCTGGAAGATTCTGAAATTATGCTGCATTATTTTCCTGTTTAACACTGTAAAGCTGCTTTGAAACAATCTACATTGTTAAAAGCGCTATATAAATAAAGTTGACTTGACTTGACTTGACAAGAATATGATGTAGAGCCGGTGTTCCTTCGTCTTCCTCTGCTTGTAAACAAAATTCCATGCTTCCGGGTCATGTGTCAGAACGTCTGCTTTTTTTTTCTTTTGTTACAAATTTCCAATTTTTTTTAAATGACATCGATCATTTTAGGATAAAATGCAAGACAGAAAAACTTTCAACTATAGCAAGTCTTAAATTAAATATTAACGCGTTAAATCAGGTGCCATACAAATTTATTTTTACAGACGTCCACGTGAGAAACAATTACCTGAATAGGGCTTATGTAGATTTCGTGTTGACTTTAAATTATCAGCCAAAACAACACAAAATTAGCACTAGAAATTAATAATAAAAAACTAATTATAGAAACACTTTATGTTTAGTCATTTATGCTTTACATTGGCGATTTGTAGATTATATTTAATAGGTTACACTTTACTGAAAATATTTCTAAATGGTTTGTGATTTTTGTCATTACACGTTCGTGTTCCCGATGCAAATACCTGCAGGACAGGTCTCGTCGGCGTGAGGTGATTCGCGTGCTTTGCATCACTGAATCGTTTTACGAAGCGATTGATTTAATTCTCGCGGCGTTTCGAAAAGCTCAGTTTCTCCATCACTACTTGCCAGTGGCAGAATTCGTGTTTAAACGGATGATAAACTGATTCACGATATAGGGAGCGAAATGAGACGCACCTTTTTTGTAACTTAAGTTTGGATGGGCTTTCCTCACTTAATAACGTTCATTATTGTTAGGTAAAACCGTATAATGTTAAATTCAATAATATATAATTTACTTTACATCGGGTGTGATATATATATATATATATATATATATATATATATATATATATATATATATATATATATATATATATATATATATATATATATATATATATTACAGTTTGCATTGATTTAAACACATTAAATGCTTTAAAACACTAACCTTTCTGCAGCCGAATCACAACAGACACAGCAGAGCGACGCATTCGTATGACGTCACATCGCCTGAACAAAATAAAAGACCTGTTCAAACGCTGCTGTCTAAAATCACAAGTGTGTGTCTGTTTTAGTGAGAGTGAGAGTGAGAGAGAGTGAGTGAGTGAGTGAGTGAGTGAGAGAGAGAGAGAGAGAGAGAGAGAGAGAGAGAGAGAGATGTATAATGTAATATTAATACATAAATAATATTTATGTATAAATATATAAATATGTAAATATATTACAAACACCAGCCACCCTTTGCCCTTATATCGCCCAAGAAATAATTACGACAAATTCACCAACAAAAGAGGGAGAAGCCTTCTCGAGCTCTGTCAGTCACTGGGCCTGTATAAAGTGAACGGGCGCATACGGGGAGACTCTTTTGGCTCTTCTCTTTTATGGGCAACAGTACTGTAGATTATTTCATCCCAGAGTTTGACCCAGTGCATCTCAGAGCATTCACAGTCAGTCCTCAAACACCTCTGTCAGACCACTGTAAACTTACACTATATCTAAAACCAACTCAAACCAATGCATCCCACAGACAGCCCTCTCAATTACTGAGGCTGCAACAATCCTACAAGTGGACAAAAAACAGCAAAGGAAATTATCAAAGTTCAATAGAAAGTCCAACTATCACATTATTATTAGACACATTTACAATGAAAACATATCCACAAAATAAAATAGGCATAAATCTGGCACTAAGTGACATTACCAATATATTCCACCAATCAGCATCCATGTGCAATTTGAAAAAATCATCAAAAAGGAAGCCAAAAAACACCAGTGAAAAGTGGTTTGACAATGAGTCAGTGTGAAATCTATCCAATCAAAAACACAGAGATCCTGACATCAAGAACAATCAAGAACTCCGCCATCAATACCATGAAGCGCTTAAAGTGTACAAACAAACACTAAGAGCAAAAAAAGAAGAGCACACAGAACAATTATTTCTAGAAATGGAGGAGTCAATAAATAGCAGTGACTTCTGGAACATTTGGAACACTCTCTATAGACCACAACAGGAAGAATTGGCCATTCGAGACGGGAACATATGGAGGACACACTTTGAAAATCTGTTCAAAACAACTGAAACAAATCCTGCTCAAAACGAAATGAAAAACAAATTAGAAATCCTGAAAGAGAAAATTAAAGAAAATCAAAACCCCCTTGATTTCCCAATCACCGTAAATGAGCTAACAGAGAAAATACATGCTTTAAAACCCAACAAGGCATGCGGCATTGATAAAATATTAAACAAAATGATCAAATACACCAACGATAAATTCAAAACCGCAATTATCAAATTATTCAATATGGTTCTGAGTGTGGGATATTTTCCCGACAACTGGAATCAAGGCCTGATTACACCGATCTTTAAACAAGGAGATAAATTTGAGCCAAACAATTACAGAGGCATATGCGTTAATAGCAACCTGGGGAAAATATTCTGTTCGGTTGTTAATATGAGATTGCAGAACTTTCTCAAAACCCACAAAATTCTGGACAAAAGTCAAATTGGATTTCTGCCCAAACACAGAAGGTCTGACCACATCTACACCCTCCACACGATCATTGAGAAACATGTACACCAGAGCAAATCCAAAGTCTTTGCTTGCTTTGTTTACTTTGAGAAGGCTTTTGATTCAATCTGGCACGAAGGACTCTTCCTAAAACTACTGGAAAATGGAATTGGAGGGAAAACATTTGATTTGATCAACACCATGTACAAAAACAACATGTGTGCTGTAAAAATAGGGAACAAACAAACAGATTTTTTCCCTCAAAAACGAGGAGTCAGACAAGGTTGTCCATTGAGCCCCACTCTATTTAACATTTATATAAATGAATTAGCCAAAGAGTTAAATAACTCGACTGCCCCCGGCCCAATCCTGACTGAATCAGAAATCAAATGTCTCCTCTTTGCAGATGATTTAGTCATTCTGTCTAAAACAAAAGAAGGACTACAACAGCTCCTTGACATCCTAGAGACATTCAGTCAGACTTAGGCTCTTAAAATTAACTTTGCAAAAACTAAAATAATGATTTTTCAAAATAGATCCAGGTGTAGGGAAAATAAATACACCTTCAGAGCAGGAAACCAGGTCCTCCAGCACACCCATGAATACACCTATCTGGGACTAAAACTGAGTTCAACAGGGAACTTCAATCTGGCTATGAATGAGCTGAAAGCAAAAGCAATGAGGGTCTTCTACATGATTAAAAATACAATTCGACATGAACTTCCAATCCAAACCTGGCTAAAAATCCTAAAAGCAATAATTGAACTGATTGCACTATATGGCAGCGAGATATGGGGACCCCTAAAAACACAAGATTTTTCAAAATGGGAAAAAGAAGAAATTGAAACTCTGCATACCCAAATTTGTAAAAGCATCCTAAAAGTAAATGGAGCGACACCAAACAACTGATCAAATCATGCAGAGCTGAATTAGGACAATACCCCTTATTAATAAGCATCCAAAAGAGAGCTCTGAAATTCTACCAGCACCTGAAGCGCAGTGACCCGAGCTCATACCAGGCTGAAGCCCTGCGGTGTCAAGAGCAGAACCGGCCCCGGAGCGCTCTCTCACAGCTGGTGCTGAAGCTACACCCGCACAGCACAGCACAATCTGGCCCAACCAAATTATACAACTACAAAAACAACATTACATTACCTATTGGAAAGAAGCCACTAAATTACAAAAGAAGATGGAACTCTATTTACACCTGAAAAGAGAATATAAACCAGCAGAATACCTGAGCTGTGTGAAAGAGCATAAAGTGAGAAAGACCCTAACCAAATACAGGCTGAGTGACCACAGTTTGGCCATAGAGAGAGGACGGCACAGACAGAGATGGCAGCCGCGAGAGCAGAGACTGTGTTCCCTGTGCTCTCAGAGAGAAGTGGAGACAGAGGAACACTTCCTGCTGCACTGCCATTACTATCACAACATCAGATCAGACTATTTCAATAAATTCCAACAACTAGAACCAAATTTTATGGCATTACCAAATTCAGAAAAATGTATTCATATTCTGGGAGAAAAATCTAACTTGACTACAACAGCAGCAAAATATGTGACAGCCTGCCACAAACTAAGAGAGTCAGCCAGTGGACAAAACTAAAGGCAGAAATATTCCCATCTCATCTGAATGTGTATAAATGTATTTTTTATCTTTTTATTATTTTATTGTCGTAATACTTTTCTTGATTACAAAATGCATTCATGTATTTGTTTACTGATTGATTTATTGACTTTATTGATTTTCTTTTCTTTTTCTTTTCATTGCTTATGTGATGGCCAATGCTTTGGCAATACTGTAAAAAAGTCATGCCAATAAAGCTCATTTGAATTTGAGAGAGAGAGAGAGAGAGAGAGAGAGAGAGAGAGAGATCTGATCTGTGGCCCAGATCCGTGGCTTATATTTTATATCTGGGGCTCATCTGGCCCTGGTCTGTGATCCATATTTAGGCTATCAGACAATTAAAGGGATAGTTCACCCAAAAATGAAAATTAGCCCATGATTTGCTCACCCTCAAGTCATCCTGGTATAATGACATTCTTCTTTCATACGAATATAATCAGAGTTATATTTAAAAAATGTCCAGGCTAATTAATTGCAGTAGGCCTAATAGTTGCTCTGTTTTTGAAGTCCATAAAAAATGCATCTGTCTGTCAAATAACGTGCTCCACGCGGCTCTGGGGTGTTTACAAAGGCCTTCTGAAGAAAAGTGATGCGTTTGTGTAAGAAAAATATCCATATTTAAAAATGTATCAAGTAAAGTTCCAGCCGATCGGCTTCCATGGAAAAGTGTTGAAAGTTGAAAGTGAAACTCAAGATGCGTACGTGATGTCATGACGAGCCTACCTGGTCTCGTTGGTCTTTCATTTCGGCAGAGGAACTTTCAACAATTTTTCCATTAATTGAACACGGAAGGCGGTCGGCCAAAACTTTACTTTATAAAGTTTTAAATATGGATATTTTTCTTACACAAACGCATAGATTCGCTTCAGAAGGCCTTTATTAACACCCCGGAGCCGCGTGGAGCACGTTATTTGACGGACAGATGCACTTTTTTATGGACTTCAAAAACAGAGCAAATACTGCTATTATAATGCTTGTATTAGCCTGGACTTTTGTAATATAACTCAGATTTTATTTGTCTGAAAGAAGAATGTCATATACACCTAGGATGACTTGAGGGTGAGTAAATCATGGGCTAATTTTCATTTTTGGGTGAACTAACCCTTTAAGGCCCAAACACCTACACAATTTGTAATTTTCAAAATATTTTTTTTATTTTAAAAAGGTAAAATAAAACACTATGAACAACGATCTGTAGACGTGAATCATCAAGTGAGAAAAAAATAATATGGTTAAAGATACATGTCAATTATTAAAATTACAAAAAAGTACAGAACCAAGTAAAACCTAATGTGAACAATATTAACACTAATGTGCACAAATTTTACTGCTCATTAGTTGGGTGTGATCGGACACGATTATTTTGATTAAATAACGTAGTATAAATAAAGAGTGGCGGAACCAATAATTGAGAACGCAACGCAGCCCCGGGTCAAAGTACAAAATACTGCGAACCCATGATGCCTTCAGTAAATGAAGATCACGCGCTACAGCACCACAACCATAGACTGCAACACAACACAGACCTCAAGCAACAAGCAAAGGAGAAGTGCGAAATAGGTTTAAATTTTTTTATATAAATGGTCTTAAAAAGACTTGAATTGAACTTGAAGAAACCTGTAGGAACCCTGTGAACGGACGCATATCATTGCCACTATTGAACAGGGCACATTGCTTGACTATTTTCTTTTCGTTACATTTAAAAGTGGACATTTCAAGCTTTATATACACATATTTCTCATGTTTGTGAGACAAGTAGCCTGCTGAGTTTTGGTTCATTTGAGACGCGCTCCAGTTCACGTGCAAAGCATGTGATCGCTCCCACAATTATTGTCTGCTATAGACTATTTGCTTCTTATTTATTAAATCCAGGCAATTATCTGATTAAATGTTGATTAAAATTAAGATACAATTTATACAAAACGAAATTCACATTAAAGAAAGGCTTTCTAAGTGTTGCGTCCCAGATGTAAAAAGTCTAGGGCAAGGGAGTAACAGAAAAGTTTGAATAAGATTGGTTGGGGTGAGTGCGTACTAGTCCCCTGACCCGCACGACAGACCAAATTAATAATTTTTGTCCAAATTAAGAAGTGTTTTATTGACAAATGTACAATTGATAAAAGTAAAAATGGGAAGCAAAAATAGACTTCAGGAGGGGGAAAGGCCAAAACAACAAACAAAAAGGACCCTCTATTAGGGTTAACTAATTAGGGAGTAAAACTGTCTAAACTTCACAAAATAAATACAAATTAACAACAAAAATGTACACTAACTCCCTAACTAAGCAAAAACAGCAACAACAACACTAGACACTTCATTAACCAGCTTGGCTACAATAAGCCGTATCTGCTAAGTTTCACAACAGTGCAATATCTGTGGTACAATAAACACAGCAACATGGGGCAGGAAAGAGGAACAGCACTCTGAAGGTGAAACAGAAGGTGAGCTTCACTGTGGCAGGCATGTTGAGCGCTTTTGAGTTTGCTGCCCCGGCACAGTAATGAGTAGCAGGTGCAAGCAATCAGCTCCCTCTCCTCCACACCTGGTTGAGAAACAGGTAGAACACACAGAAAGAGAGAGAAGCACACCACAGCATCCAACAATACCATGAAAATAAAGCAGAACGTAACATAAGCAAAATCATACAACATTTCTTTCAAAATCATTTCTGACCTTCTGTCTTTTGACATATTGCGCATATTTTCACTTTTCATGATCAATGTAGCCTAGATGAAATTTAAAAATAACATTAAAATATTTAAACATAAACAGGAACTTCCTGTAAATGGTCTGAAAGTACGAACCATACAGAAAATGCTTTCACACTAGAAACGAACCGAACTTTTGATCAGTTTGATCTGGACCGAGACTACCTCTTTTCTTCGGACCAAATTTCGTCTGTTTGGTCCGGACCGTGGTACAGGGGAGGTTTCTCACCTGTAATTTTGATTCGGACCAAACAAGGTAGGTGTGAAAGCGCCCTAATACTTACGAGCCATAATGGCCTTGGTTGCCATCTCAACCAACATCTCTTGTAATGTTTAATGTTACATCTCTTTCCCACCGCGGCACCACCCCACTGTCGTTTTGATTTTTATAGTAATAATATAATTTAGTTCAGTTAGAGAACAGACACTGCAATTAAAAACTGAATGTGTCTGCTCATTACAGCATGAGCCGAATGAGTGTCACAGCACAAACGCAGCAAGAGTCAGATTTACATTTACATTCCAAACATCTTACCCTTATTACAGGGACAATCCCCCTGGAGCAACATGGAGTAAAGTGCCTTGCTCAAGGACACACTGGTGGTGACTGCTGGGATCGAACCAGCAACCTTCTGTGTATCAGTTCCATGGTTTTACCCACTGGACCACCATCTCACATTATTGTTTTCATTCATCAGAGATTGAGGAGCTGACAGACCAGGTGATCGCAGAAGATTTGGTTTGGAAGCGAAATGCACCTATTTAAGTGAGTTTGTCATTGTAGGCCTACCGTTTTGTTGTTGTGTTTTCATGAACCCACAATTCAAGCAACCCGCCTCTGAATTGGTGCTAATTTTAAACCAAAACTAAAATGAGCACAGCCGACTGGATTTCATTCACAGCCGCATTGTCATTCATTCACAGCCTCACAGTCATTCACGGTGTGTGTCCAGTCTGGCGCGTTTTCAGTTCATGCCTATGGAAGCTTAACTTTCATAGGAATTCATTGATAACACTCGCTTTGCTCCGCACCGCTCCGTTATGAATGTCCATGCGGCCATCTGTGTCTTCCATTCTCTGAGTGAGATCCCACCCCTATGGGCGGGTTGAAAACATGCAGTACTAGCTCTTACTACTGGCAGTAGTCTTTAGATCTGGCCAAAAAAGCCTCCGATGACGCAAAATGACGATATTTGCATCATCAGAGGCTTTTTTCCAGACATAAAATGCATAAATCTCTCGTCTCAGGGGGATATGAGGGGGGAAGCACGAGCATTCAAATATACTACCGGGTTTCTACTGATACCAAGCTTAATGCTAAATCGCTGAAGCAACCCTTTAATGTTTCTTAGTAAATTTCTCAATGTTAAAATGATCTGTATTGGTTTTGTTGATAACCATGTCATGTGATTCAACATTGTGTAAGCATATGTTAAGTTGTTAATGCTATGTTGCTATGTCTGCGCTATAATTCACTTACGTTTACAGATGATTGGGTCCTTCACAGAACGCCCCATATTCAGGCTGGGCACAAATACTTCAGTGGCGGTGGAGGTGGAGAAAATGAGGATGGCACTGGAGGGTCGAGTGATGGAGGAAGAGAACAGGAGGATGGCCCTGGAGGGGTGAGTGGTGGTGGTTGAGAAAGGGAAGATGGCCCTGGAGGTGGTGGTAGTGGAGGTTGGGCGAAGTAGGATGGCCCTGGAGCTGGTTGGTTGCTAAACAATAATCATAAAACATAAGGGAATGGTTATAAGGGAGATATTTTAGTGACATTTGGAACAGAAGAGTTCTAAAAAAAACAGTAATTTAATAGTTTAACAATTGATTTCCACAATCGGACAAATACTGGTTATATTTACCATCGTGACATTAATGAGGGTCCTGAAGATGGGCGATGTTGAGCTGATGGTGTTGGTGCCTTCTTGGGTGCAGGATCTCTGTCGCTGTCTTCAGTATCACCATAACGGTGGCTAATTTTTAGGAGAGACACATTTCACTGAGACTGACAGTCTCAGTGAAATGCAGGTGATGTACCCATTTACATAGGTAAATCACCTGCATTAATCTTGACTCAAGATATTAACAAAATAGTTACTGCTGGCTATTGGGAGACACAGTACAAGGTAATAATAACAACTAGGTGATTCAAAAATGTATACCATATGTCTTTAATAGTCTGACAGGATGCTTCAACCAGTTGTGGCCTGGCACCTCTGCGAACTTCACAGCTTTGTTGATCCTCTCATCGCTTGTGTAATTTGGCCAGAAAGTAAAGGCGTCATTGTACCAAGACTGAGGCACAACAGACACAGACTTCTTGCAATCAAAATATTGCACAACACAGAACATTCTTTTGAGAGAGAGAGAGAGAGAGAGAGAGAGAGAGAGAGAGAGAGAGAGAGAGAGAGAGAGAGAGAGAGAGAGAGAGAGAGAGAGAGAAAGAGAGAAAAAAAACAGCATTATCCATTTACAGTGCCTGAAAAAAAAGCATTCTTCAGCCCCCTAAAAATAATCAGGTTTCAAGTATGAATGGTGAATACTCACAGCAAATTCTTTTTTTTGGAATAAACTCCCTGTTAGTTAAAATCAACTGAGTCGGAGTGTACATGCGTGACCATCAAATAGATTCCAGCGCAGATCAAATAACTCTGCTCTTGGACTTTTTCAGAGTTAAAATGTAACACTTTCTGTCTTTGTCGGCACAACAAAACCCCTCCAATTGTCACAGGCCGGCTCATAGCCTGTGGCAAAAATGAGGGGACACCAACAACAGGTAAAGGCCAAAAAGAGGTTCTTTATTGTAAACCAAAAACTAGTAACTATAAACAAGGAAAATGGAATGAGGTGTGAAAATGTCATAGTGTAAGGTGTATGTAAAGTGCATGGATGCGTGAATCTATGTGTGTAACATGTCTGAGTGGAAACTAAGTAAAACTACAAAGGAACAAACACAAACAGGATCATACCTGGAGGAGCGAGAGAGAGAGAGAGAGAGATTAGTGAGGCAGTTTAAATACCCTGAGCCCAGGTGGCTCCAATCACCAACGGCCCTCCTCTGCCTGCAGGAGGAACCACCCCTGCAAGGCAGGGGAGGGGCCGTGACACCCCCCTCCTTAAAATGAGGGTCCCACCCTCAGCTCAAAATTGGCCCAACATTAAAACATTTCAAAAGTTCCCCAAAGAAAAACAAAAAAACAACCAGTCCTGGCTCCTAGCGGTCACCGCGGGTCCTCTGACTGTCCAACCCTCCAACTCAGCAGCCCTGGTACCTAGGGAGCAATTTAAGAGAACGAACAGGCAGACAGCCAGCAGGGGTCAGCAGAGAGAAAAGATAGAACCTAGGTTAACGGAGCACGGAACAAGGCATCAGCAATGATATTATCCTTGCCACTAATGTGTCTAATATCAAGGTTGAATGGTTGCAAGAACAAAGCCCAACGCATCAGGCGCTGGTTAGGATTTTGCAAGGACTTCAGAAAAATGAGTGGGTTGTGGTCAGTGAACACAGTTACAGAGGTCAAACCGGAACCAACATAGACTTCGAAGTGCTGTAGAGCCCAAATGAGCCCCAAAGCCTCCTAAATTCCTCTTGACACTGGGTGGACCAGATAAATGGAACCTTGGCCATCAACAGATTGGTCAGTGGGGACACTACTACAGAAAAGTAGTTACAGAACGCACGGTAGTACCCCACCACTCCTAGGAAGCGCATCAATTCTTTCTTTGTAGAGGGCTGCGGAAACTGCTTCACAGCCTGGACCTTGGCCTCCACGAGACAGACAAAACCCAGCCCCACAACCTTGCCTAGGTATGTAACTGTTGCATTAGCAAACTCACACTTTGCCAAATTGATAGTCAACCTGGCCCACACCAGTCTTTCGAACAAGGCTTGGACTCTACTGCACCTGCACCACTGCACCTCGGTTTCCAATTGCCGTCTCTTCTCCTCGGATACACAATAGAATCTCCGTTGGATAGGTTTAACATCTCCGATGTCTATGTCATGCTCAATTAAGTGGGTTTGCGATGGGGTGTCAGAAAACAAACCAGGGTAACTTCTAATTAGAGCTACTAATTCATCACGTTTCTCGAAGTCTAAAGGATCCATCAAAACCCCAAGGTTTTGCAAAGTCTGGGAGTTTTTCAAACGACCTTGCAAGACCTCCTCCGAAACCATATCTACATCCTCTTCTCCCCCATCCACCAAGTTAAAGCCACAAGATGCAGTGACTGGAGCAGCAGTCAACGCTGACCTCACTGCTGGAGTGCCCTCCACTTTACTTAGATCACGGGAATGATAACATTTTAACAGGTTCACATGGCACAATTTAGAGGACTTCCTATAACCAGGGATTTCAAGAAGATAGTTCATATCTGACACTTTGCGCAACATAGTAAAAGGACCAAAGTATTTTGCCTGAAAAGGTGAACTTACAAGAGGTAAAAGAGCGAGTACACGATCACCGGGACTAAACTCAAGCAGCTCAGCCTGTCTGTCATATTTCTGTTTCATTTTCTTTTGAGAACATTCTAGTTTTCCTTTCGCCAGTTCACCAGCCCTATACAACTTCAGCCTAAACCCGTTTATATAGTCAATAAGGTTCCGAGGTGGTTCCTCAGGCAAACCACCATCCTGAAGCACTGCTAGCGACCCACACAACCGGTGACCCAACACTAAGTCATTTGGCTTGCTTGTGCACTGACACGTATGACAAGTTTTAATAAACTGAGCTACATCCCGCTTCAAACGTGGCCAGACAAAATAACGGAGTATGCGATCATAAGTTTTACGAACACCCATATGACCTGCCACATCACCATGTGAAGTTTGCAACACTTTATTTCGCAACGTAGTAGGTACAACTACTTGAAAAACTGGTTCTCCTAAACCCTGATCACAGTAAGGAATCCATTTCCTGACCAACAGCCCATCCAAAAGAAAATAGCACTGAGCACTATTCCTCACCACTGAATCAGGAACAACTTTATCAAACAGATCAGCCAAAGTAGTATCGGCCTTTTGCTCAGCCATCAATGAATCTCTAGAACTAGTCAACTGTTCTATCTGGAGTTTAACTGGCAACTCAAGACTTTCCGGCTTACTCTCAACCTCCTTCCGAGAGGTAGAGCGGGTAACAGCACACACTGGAAATACCTCAGGAGACACACTACTGCAATCTGGAGATACACTTGCAGGGGGCACTGAAGGTTGCTTCTCAAAGAGGTTTGGTTTGCCAGCTGCCCACACCTTACTACCTGCCAAGTCATTCCCCAAAATCATGTGGACTCCCTCTACTGGCAACTGGGGTCTAACCCCAACAGCTACATCACCCTCTACCAGACCACATTTTAGGGTAACTTTATGTAGAGGAGAAGAGAATGGAACTAAACCCATGCCACATACCATTACACAACTGCCAGTATCAGACTCCTTAGAGAACTGCAAAACACATTCCAGAATAAAAGAATCTAAAGCTCCAGTGTCTCTTAATATTTTAATTGGAACATTTTGGTTTCCATCTACCAGCGACACTACACCATCCGAAATAAAAGCTGAAAAATCACAGTGAGAAGACTGAGAACCAAACTCAACTAGTGGTCGAAAAAACTCACCCTGGTGGTCAGAGGCTGTAACAGGAACTGCCATCACCGCAGGTTTAATTTGACCTGACTTTTTCGATCTAAGTAGAGGACACTCTTTCTTCCAATGTCCTTCAACTAAACAATAGCGACAGGTATTCTCATTAACTGGTGCTTTATGTCCCCCAGACCCAAACTTCTGCTGAGGCCTTTGAAAAGCGCCAGAAAAAAGTGACCTACTATGCCTAGGAGTAAAATTATTTGTATAGTGCATGTCACCATTTGACTCAAAATGACTTTTATGTGTTAGTCTGTACTCATCTGCAAGGACTGCTGCCTCACTTGGAGACTTAACTTTACGTTCATTAATGTATGTAGCAACCTGGTTAGACACAGAATTTTTGAACTGTTCTAGCACAATCAAGTTAGCCAGACCATCAAAAGTGCTAACATCAGAAGCTGTATACCACCGAAACCATGACCATCAAAAGTATCAAAAATCACGGCCAAAATGGGCCAAAATATGCCAAAACGCGGGGGGGCGCCCGGTAGAAATATTGCTAAAGTAAAGACAACTTAAACCTGTGGACTATAGGCTACAAACAACCCTTATCAACAGTAAATGCCGCCCAATTCCAGACTTGGCAACACTGAACCGAGCGTCGTTAAATGGGCTATAGCAGGTGTGTGACAACTGACAGCAGACGTTCATGAGGAGATTTTAAAAAGAGAACTGGAGCAGAAAAGGTTTTTTGTTTTGTTTTTTTGGATTTTGACATGCTTCAAAGCATGCAACGCGGACCATAAGCACGTAAATCTGTAGCCTATGGTTAAATATTTAATCGTTAAGTTGGAACTATAGGTCACGTGATGCAGGCGGTGAGGAAAGACGTGCATTAGTGAGCTCCTCTGACTAGCTATATTATTATCAAGAATCCTACATTAATCTCCCTAGTTGGTAGATTTTCGAGTACATTAAGGAATTGGGCAGGCAATATTGTTTATGGCAGATCACAATTTGCGCCGAAAAGGACGTAAAACACGACCAATTAACACCACCTCTGAAGCTAACGACCCTAACACGCTACCCAACATGGCCGAAGATGTGGAAGGCGAAATATCGTTACAGACTCTGTGGAAGGAGATCAAAACCAGTAAAGAGGAAATTAGCAAACAAATGGACAGGATGACCAACGATATTCAGGCTTAACTGACCCGTATCGAAACCTCTATGCAGGCCCGTCGCGACAAGGCAGGCAAACCAAGCAATTGCTTGGGGCCCCGAGCTGGCCTGGGGCCCCAAGACAATGACAGGTTAAGAATAAAATGAAACGACAAACTGTGTGAGCGCCCCATTGATAGTCAATGCAGTAAGTGCAATGACACTGTTATCGGGATCCCCCTTAAGGGGCCCCCTCCCAGTAGTCGCTGACAGCAGCCAGCCAACCACGCGATCTCTGCAGCCGGCAAAATACAAAACCTCCTCGGATTTGAAGCGGAATTTTATGCTTCAGGAAGCCAGAAAAGAAAAAAGAGAAAGGAAGAGGAGGATAAGAAAAAACAAGATAGTGGTATGTGATAAATTACACTGGATAAAATAGCTCTACTTGTCTTGTACAAAAATGGTGTAAGTTTGCAGCAGGTAGGCTAGCAAAAATATGTTTATGTTAGCTATCGTTACCTTCCTGACAAATGCTGCTTGTAACGAACACTCAGTGCAACTTTTTTTTCGAACAGACAGAATGACATGAGATCGCTATAGCTTTGTAATAGGTTTTGATGAAAGTGGCATAGCATGCTATAGCTACTAACTATTATTTATGCTATGCATAAATAACCTGGAATAGTTAATATAGCATGCTATATTAACAATTATTATAAACATTATTTAACCAGAAAGGCAGAGGAACATGATTTTTTTTCATAGCTTTTTCATATCTTAATGTGCTAGTGTCGGGATATACGGTAGTGACAGTTTGCAAATAAGACATTATTTTTATGAGTTTCCAATGGATCTTGAACAATTACTTTATTCTGTGGCAAGTTTTACACTGTTACATTTTGAAGTACAGTATCAGGACAACCCACATGTTTTACTGGTACTGTTTACATGTTTTACTGGTAGGCTACTGCCCACATGTTTTACTGGTACTGTTTATTAACTATTCAACAAGGTATTATAGTCATCTGTTGCAACTTTATAATAACCATCCAGATAATGTTTATAGACAGTTTACAAACCAACTAGTAACCCTTAAGTATTCCCAAAGTGTTAGGAATATCTGGTCCGTCTATCTATGTACATGTAATGTTTATAGATGTTTAAAAAATGGTTACTTAAAGGTTTAAAAAAAAATTTTTTAATGATACAGTGGTGTTCTTTGCAAATGTTTTCAAATTTTATGCACAGTATATTGTCACGGGTGAGAAATCACACAACAAGGTTGCTCGTGAAAGTGAACCCCGGAGGGTGGATTTAATGTGAATACTTTGGGGAATAGGTGCAAACGGTGAAACAAAGGTGCGTGCTGTCGTCGTGGCTGGTGTTCCTGTGAAGTCCTCGTGCTCGTGAAGGTGGGTGTCCAGGCGTGCTCAGTCGGGCTGTCGGTCACTCGCTGCCTTCTGTGAGGTAAGAGAAAGAGGATTAGTTCCAGCACGTTCAGCATGAGACGGGTGTCTGCTCAAGTGAGAGCGGCAGCGGCTTTTACAGCCTCTCGCTGATCGGGTGCAGCTGTGACCGATCAGCCCTTGATGAGGTCGTGCAGGTGCCGTGCGTTGGTTGCCAGGGCGACGCTGATATGCCCAGAGAGACTCGTCACATTCCCCCCCCCTAAGCGTCGTTCTGGCCCTGGGAACGAGAGGAGACAGTAGGGGTGAAACAAGGGGTGGGTGGGGAATGACCCCTGACAGACCTGAAAAAGCTGCTCACATCCGCGAGAGTCCATCAGCGTTGGCGTTGGCGGCCCCGGCCCGATGTCATACTTCGAAGTGGAAGTCCTGGAGCGCGAGGAACCAGCGGGTCACCCTGGCGTTGGTATCCTTCGCCCGGGCCATCCACTGGAGAGGAGCATGGTCGGTCAGCAGGGTGAACTTACGGCCGAGGAGGTAGTACCACAGCTCCAGGACTGCCCACTTGATGGCCAGGGCCTCCTTCTCAACGGCGGCGTAGTTCTTCTCTGCCGGGGACAGCTTTCTGCTGATGTAAAGTATGGGATGTTCCTCACCCTCCTGGACTTGGGATAGGACGGCTCCCAGTCCGGTGTCGGAAGCATCCGTTTGCAGCAGGAAGGGGCAGCCGAAGTCAGGGGCGCGGAGTACCGGAGACGCTGTCAGGGCCGTCTTGAGTTGGGCGAAGGCCTCTTCGGCGGCCGACGTCAAACAGGTCTTCTCGGGCTGCCCCTTCCTGGTCAGGTCTGTCAGGGGGGCGGCTATAGAGGAGAAGTTGGGGATGAAACAGCGATAGTACCCCGCCAACCCCAAAAAGGCGCGTACCTGGGATTTTGTTTGTGGTTTGGGTGCGTTGCGGATGGCTTCCACCTTCTTCTCCTGGGGCCTGATGAGGCCCCGGCCAACCTGGAACCCCAGGTACTTCGCCTCAGAGAGCGAGAGGTGGCATTTGCGGGGGTTGGCGGTCAGTCCAGCCCGCCGGAGCTCCGAGAGCACCCTCCGCAGACGTTCCAGGTGTTCCTCCCATGCCTCGGAGTGGACCACGACGTCATCCAAATACGCGGCTGCGTACGCTTGGTGGGGCCGTAGGATGATGTCCATCATTCGTTGGAATGTCGCAGGGGCCCCGTGCAGGCCGAAGGGGAGGGTCCGGTACTGCCAGTGTCCACTAGGGGTAGAAAAAGCAGTCTTTGATTTAGCGGAGGGAGTGAGTGGTACCTGCCAGTATCCCTTGGTGAGGTCCAGGGTCGTGATGTACCGGGCCCTCCCCAGGCGGTCTAGCAGCTCGTCGACCCGAGGCATGGGATAGCTGTCGAACTCGGAGACTTCGTTGAGCCGGCGGAAGTCATTGCAGAAGCGGAGGGTGCCATCCGGCTTGGGTACCATCACGATGGGGCTGGACCATGGGCTGCGAGATGGTTCTATCACCCCCAACTTCAGCATTTCCTGGATTTCCTCCTCAATAGCCTGCCGACGAGCTTCTGGGACTCGGTAGGGCCGTTGCCTGACGATGACTCCAGGGGCGGTCCTGATGTCATGTTGGATGACATTGGTCTGCCCGGGCCTAGAGGAGAACACATCCGGTCTGACCAGGTTCTGCAGCTCGGTCTTCTGGGCAGCCGACAGGTGGGGGTCTATGTCCACAACCATGGGATCGGTGAGACTCAGGGCGGCGAGCTGGTCTCGGGTCCCTTGCCACTTCTTCAGTAGGTTGATGTGGTATAACTGCTCCGTTCGTCTTCTTCCCGGTTGGCGTACCCGGTACGTCACGGGACCAATCCTCTCCACCATGGTGTACGGCCCTTGCCACGACGCCAGGAACTTGCAGGCGGACGTAGGGACCAAGACCATTACCCTGTCTCCCGGCTGGAACTCCCGTGGTTGGGCTGCCCGGTTGTAATGGTGTTGTTGGGTCTGTTGTGCCTTGCTGAGATGCTCCCGGACTAATGGCATGACACGGTCGATTCTCTCCCTCATCTGGGTGACGTGCTCGATGACCGTGCGATGAGGGGCAGGCTGCTGTTCCCAGGCCTCCCGAGCGACATCCAGCAGGCCCCGAGGCTGGCGGCCGAACAGGAGCTCGAAGGGGGTGAAACCAGTTGAGGCTTGTGGGACCTCGCGGATGCCGAAGAGGACGTAGGGGATCATCAGGTCCCAGTCCCGCTTGTCCTCCGCCGCTACCCTTCGGAGCATCTGTTTTAGAGTCTGGTTGAAGCGTTCCACGAGTCTGTCGGTTTGCGGGTGGTAAACAGTGGTCCTCAACTGTTTCACCCCCAGCAGCCTGCAGAGGTCTGCCATTAGCCGGGACATGAACGGGGTTCCCTGGTCAGACAGTATCTCGGTCGGGAGGCCGACCCGGCTGGCCAACAGAAACAGCTCCTGGGCGATGGCTTTCGCTGTGGCTTTCCGCAGGGGGACTGCTTCTGGATACCGGGTGGCGTAGTCCACAATGACGAGGATGTGTTCATGCCCTCGGGCAGACTTAGGCAACGGCCCCACCAGATCCATTCCGATGCGCTCGAAGGGCACCTCGATGATGGGTAAGGGAATCAGCGGGCTGGGGGAGGAGTCCTGGGCGCCGTGCGTTGGCAGGTCGGACAGGCCTTACAGAACCCCTTCACATCCGCGTCCAGACCCGGCCAGTGAAAGCGATCCCGGATCCGCTGGATGGTGTTAGCCGCTCCTAGGTGACCTGCCATCGGATGGGAATGGGCCAGTTCGAGGATGGTTTCCGTCTTCGTCCGCGGAACGACCAGAAGCTCCTTCTCCTCCCCCCTACGCTGAGCCACGCAGTATAGCAGACCGCTTCGGACCACAAAGTGCGGGAGAGGATGGGGCCGTGGGAGGACGTCTTTTCCGTCCACAGTCCTAACTTGACCCCAGCAGTGCTTTAGGCGATCGTCCTCCCGCTGTTCCTTGGCAAAAGAGCCCCCCTTGCTGGCCTGCTGGAACACATCATAGAACAAGTTAGAATCTAACGAGGGGGACTCACCACCTCTCCCGCTGTCCGAAGCTAGCAGCGCCGGCCGGCGACGGCATCTTTGTGGCCGGCGACGACGGCGGCAGTTCCGTTCCAAAGAGAGCAAGGGCGGCGAGCAGGCGGCCAAACCCTGGCCAATCTCTTCCAAGCACCAGTGGGACCGGTAGGTTCTTTACCAATCCTGCTTCGACGGGCCAGGTGCCATGGGCGGCAGCGATGTTCACACGGCGAGCGGGTACTTGTTGGGTGTCTCCATGCACACACGTGATTGGGAGGTAACTCTTTTGGCCAGGGTGAGGCGGACACAGACGAGCCTGGATGAGGGTGACTGCGCTGCCCGAGTCCAGAAGCGCCCGGATGGGCTGACCGTTCAGCTGGACGTCCGCCTCTGGAGCCGCAGGTGGGACGTGCTGATGTACGATGCAGCCCGCCAGCCAAGCCCGCGGGGGCGTCGTTGGTTCTGCGGTGGGCATGGGCTCGTCCACCGGAAACGGAACTGCCGGTCTGCCAACTGCGCGCGAGGTGCCCTCCGGCGTGCGTCGCTCCTGGACCACCCTCCGGGGAAATGGCGGCGCTCTCTCTCCGGCCTCCCGCTGGTGGACCGCATCCGCCAGCTCGATCGCCTCCACCAGATCGAGGACAGTGGCGGGGTTCCTCATACCCACCGCCTGACGATGGGACCGAGGCAGGGCGCGGAGGAGGCGATCGATGACCACTCGTTCCACTACCTGACCGGCGGTGGGCTCCCCGTCCAGTAGCCAATGTTGAGCCAACCGGACGAGATCAGCGGCCTGGGCCCGCGCTGGCATCCGACCTTTAAACTCCCACTCATGGAACTGTTGCGCTGCGCAGACGGGAGAAAACCCCAACCGGGCGAGGACCTCTCGTTTCACTTCCCTGTAGTCGTTCGTGATCGCGGGAGGAAGGGAAAAATAAGCTCGCTGGGCTTCACCGGTTAGGAGAGGAGCCAGCGCGGAAGCCCAGTCTTCGACAGGCCATCCTTCCCGATTGGCCGTTGTTTCAAAAATTTGGAGATATGCTTCAACATCGTCGTGATCCGTCATTTTAGGCAGCAGCCGAGTCGCTCGTATGCGGGGGTCAGGTAGTGGAACTGGCTGGGCCGCCTGGGCATGAAGGGCGGCGATATCTTCTTCAGCGCGGCCCTGCCGAGTGGCCAGATGTTCCACAATCTGCTGCTGGCGGATGCTGACTTCGGTGAGGTGCTTCAATATTTCCTCCATCTCCAACGGAAGAGAGAGCGCCGATCAGTGCTGGGGTGGTGAACAGAAAGAGAACAAAAAATATATTTGAGTGCGGTGAAAACTGCAAACACTTGTGTGTGATTTCTCATGCAGTTGCCCGTATTCTCCACCAGATGTCACGGGTGAGAAATCACACAACAAGGTTGCTCGTGAAAGTGAACCCCGGAGGGTGGATTTAATGTGAATACTTTGGGGAATAGGTGCAAACGGTGAAACAAAGGTGCGTGCTGTCGTCGTGGCTGGTGTTCCTGTGAAGTCCTCGTGCTCGTGAAGGTGGGTGTCCAGGCGTGCTCAGTCGGGCTGTCGGTCACTCGCTGCCTTCTGTGAGGTAAGAGAAAGAGGATTAGTTCCAGCACGTTCAGCATGAGACGGGTGTCTGCTCAAGAGAGCAGCAGCGGCTTTTACTGCCTCTCGCTGATCGGGTGCAGCTGTGACCGATCAGCCCGTGATGAGGTCGTGCAGGTGCCGTGCGTTGGTTGCCAGGGCGACGCTGATATGCCCAGAGAGACTCGTCACAATATGCAACAACAGAAATTGCACTGTAAACCTTTTTATTTATATAAAGTGTGGGTGAACTTAAACTGTATGGCTATGCTGTGGTTCCTGTAGGCTTTGCGTGTGCGTGCGGGTGGGGGTGGGGGGGGAGCCTCCATGTCCATTTTGCTTGGGGCCCCCAAATTTCTTCAAACGGCCCTGCCTCTATGTCAACATTATCTGAACAGATGGTTGAGGTGGAAACTAGAGTAAGCGCCACAGAGGATGACTTGAGAGATACTCGTTCGACAGTTAATCGTTTGGAGAAGGACATCACCTACCTAAAAGATAAAGTGCAAGACCTGGAGAACAGAAGTAGGAGATCTAATATTCAGATTGTAAATTTGCCGGAAAAATCAGAGGGAGGCGATATGGTTTCGTTTTTGGAACGCGTCATCCCGGAGATCCTCGGTGCCGAGAACTTTCCGTCTCCTCCAACAATTGAGCGGGCCCACAGAACGGGAAATACTTCGTCTGATAGGGAAACTCCTGAACTTCAGAGATAAGCAGAAAATCCTTCAACTTGCGAGAGAACGAAAGGAGGTTTACCTCGACAACCGGCGCATCCACTTCTTTCCTGATTTCAGCGTGGAGCTCCAGAATGCTCGCAAACCTTACACGGAGGTGAAGCGAATGTTGAGAGATCGGGAAATTGAATACTCCTTCATATATCTTTCTAAGCTTCGGATCATATACATGGGTAAAACAAAGTTCTTCTCCACTCCTCTCGAGGTTAAGAACTTTATTGATTTTCACAGCAAGGATGCAGAAGCCTCAACTACGGAATGAGAACTGATGCTACCGCCTAATCTAATGGCTTTCACACAAAGGATATCCTGTGAGTTAAGACTATAGGGTTTTCTTGTAAGACTGTAAGCCTTTTCTTTTTATTTCTATTTCCTTGACCAAAGGCCAAAACAAGAAATATTGTTTTCCATTGTTGCCAGATTACAATTTAGCCACTGCTGAAAATTCCACTGCTGATTTAGTGTTCAGTATGTAGTCTGGCATAACGCTACTATTTGAATTGTTCCACTAGTTCGCAATGTAGTTTAATACTTGGTTTATTAGCTTCACCATTGTTCAATGTCTGCACCTAATTAAGTACAATATTAATAGAAAATATGAATATCTGACTGAATATAATTTAATTTTGTTTCGTTCTATTTAAATTCTGAATGGGGTGTTTCATCATACTAACTATTTGAATGTGGCTAGTCAGCGTCAGCTACAAGTTGGTAGCAAGGCTGTTACTAAGGCGTAATTTGCCTTTTCTTTTTTTCATTCCTTCTTTTCTTTCAGATTTGAAAACTATAATTTCAGTTAAGGTGATTTTTATTTTTGTTTTTTATTTTTCATGCAACAAGATGTATCTTTCGCAATGGTATCATGTAGGAGTGGCAGTACATTATGTATGTAGTGGGGATTTCTCTGTTATTTTTAAGATCAAGATAACTGGCTAAGATTTTAAACTGTGTATCATGGAATGTAAGGGGTTTAAATAATCCGATAAAAAGAAAGAAAGTACTGTCATATTTGAAAAGGGTTAACACGGATATAGCTTTCATTCAGGAGACCCATCTTACGGATCAGGAACATAGAAAACTCAAGAGAGAATGGGTTGGTCTGGTCTATTACTCATCATTTTCTTCCAGTGGTCGAGGAGTAGCAGTACTAATCCACAAAAAACTTCAATTTAACTTGATCAATACATACTCTGATACTGCTGGTAGATATGTAATTGTTCAATGTGAGCTGTATAGGGAACATATAACATTGGTAAATGTCTATGGTCCTAACCATGATGATCCCACCTTTTTTTAGCAAATTATTATTACGATTAGCTACTATTGAGGGTAGTTGCATTTTTGGAGGTGACTTTAATCTAGTATCCCAGCTAACAGGGAACGTTTCCATAACTTTCACTAACGTTATGTAAAAGTTATGTAAATGTTAGAAAAAAACATTCCTAAAATAATGTTTCAGGAACATTCTTATAATGTTTTCATAGTTCAAAAACATTCTCGTAACGTTGAGAGGAAACATTCTTAGAACAACATTGTTGGAACGTTTTTATGATGTTATTTGTGCTTGACTGATGTTCTCATAATGTTGAGCGAAAACGTTCTCATAACAACGTTCTTGCAACGTCTTTATCAGGTTTTTTGTGCTTGACTGAAGTTATCATAATGTTGAGCAAAAACGTTCTCACTACAACGTTCTTGCAACGTCTTTATCATGTTTTTTGTGCTTGACTGATGTTCTCATAATGTTGAGTGAAAACGTTCTCAAAACAACGTTCTTGCAACGTCTTTATCATGTTATTAGTGCTTGACTGATGTTCTCATAATGTTGAGTGAAAACGTTCTCAAAACAAGGTTCTTGCAATGTCTTTATCATGTTTTTTGTGCTTGACTGATGTTCTCATAATGTTGAGTGAAAACGTTCTCACTACAACGTTCTTGCAACGTCTTTATCATGTTATTTGTGCTTGACTGATGTTCTCATAATGTTGAGTGAAAACGTTCTCACTACAACGTTCTTGCAACGTCTTTATCATGTTATTTGTGCTTGACTGATGTTCTCATAATGTTCAGTGAAAACGTTCTCACTACAACGTTTTTGCAACGTCTTTATCATGTTATTTGTGCTTGACTGATGTTCTCATAATGTTCGGTGAAAACGTTCTCACTACAACGTTCTTACAACGTCTTTATCATGTTTTTTGTGCTTGACTGATGTTCTCATAATGTTCAGTGAAAACGTTCTCATAACAACGTTCTTACAACGTCTTTATCATGTTTTTTGTGCTTGACTGATGTTCTCATAATGTTGAGCGAAAACGTTCTCACTACAACGTTCTGGCAATGTTTTTATCATGTTTTTTGTGCTTGACTGATGTTCTCAAAATGTTGAGTGAAAACGTTCTCACTACAACGTTCTTGCAACGTCTTTATCATGTTATTTGTGCTTGACTGATGTTGTCATAATGTTCAGTGAAAACGTTCTCATAACAACGTTCTTGCAACGTCTTAATCATGTTATTTGTGCTTGACTGATGTTCTCGTAATGTTGCACGAAAACGTTCTCATAACAACGTTCTTGCAACGTCTTTATCATGTTATTTGTGCTTGACAGACGTTCTCATAATGTTCAGTGAAAACGTTCTCATAACAACGTTCTTGCAACGTCTTTATCATGTTTTTTGTGCTTGACTGATATTCTCATAATGTTGAGTGAAAACGTTCTCACTACAACGTTCTTGCAACGTCTTTATCATGTTATTTGTGCTTGACTGATGTTCTCATAATGTTCGGTGAAAATGTTCTCACTACAACGTTCTTACAACGTCTTTATCATGTTTTTTGTGCTTGACTGATGTTCTCATAATGTTGAGCGAAAACGTTCTCACTACAACGTTCTTGCAACGTCTTTATCATGTTATTTGTGCTTGACCGATGTTCTCAAAATGTTGAGTGAAAACGTTCTCATAACAACGTTCTTGCAACGTCTTTATCATGTTATTTGTGCTTGACTGATGTTCTCAAAATGTTGAGTGAAAACGTTCTCACTACAACGTTCTTGCAACGTCTTTATCATGTTATTTGTGCTTGACTGATGTTCTCATAATGTTGAGTGAAAACGTTCTCATAACAACGTTCTTGCAACGTCTTAATCATGTTATTTGTGCTTGACTGATGTTCTCATAATGTTCAGCGAAAACATTCTCATAACGTTCTTGGAATGCCATAATTTTAGAAGTAACAGTTTACATTCAGTTTACATTCAGCTCCTTGATTCTGCTTTTGCACCCATCGAAGATTGCGACGAACTATTCGCTAAATTTCTGAACACATTTCAGAACCCAGGTGAAAAGCCACCCAGCTAACAGGGAACGTTTCCATAACTTTCACTAACGTTATGTAAAAGTTATGTAAATGTTAGAAAAAAACATTCCTAAAATAATGTTTCAGGAACATTCTTATAATGTTTTCATAGTTCAAAAACATTCTCGTAACGTTGAGAGGAAACATTCTTAGAACAACATTGTTGGAACGTTTTTATGATGTTATTTGTGCTTGACTGATGTTCTCATAATGTTGAGCGAAAACGTTCTCATAACAACGTTCTTGCAACGTCTTTATCAGGTTTTTTGTGCTTGACTGAAGTTATCATAATGTTGAGCAAAAACGTTCTCACTACAACGTTCTTGCAACGTCTTTATCATGTTTTTTGTGCTTGACTGATGTTCTCATAATGTTGAGTGAAAACGTTCTCAAAACAACGTTCTTGCAACGTCTTTATCATGTTATTTGTGCTTGACTGATGTTCTCATAATGTTGAGTGAAAACGTTCTCACTACAACGTTCTTGCAACGTCTTTATCATGTTATTTGTGCTTGACTGATGTTCTCATAATGTTGAGTGAAAACGTTCTCACTACAACGTTCTTGCAACGTCTTTATCATGTTATTTGTGCTTGACTGATGTTCTCATAATGTTCGGTGAAAACGTTCTCACTACAACGTTCTTACAACGTCTTTATCATGTTTTTTGTGCTTGACTGATGTTCTCATAATGTTCAGTGAAAACGTTCTCATAACAACGTTCTTACAACGTCTTTATCATGTTTTTTGTGCTTGACTGATGTTCTCATAATGTTGAGCGAAAACGTTCTCACTACAACGTTCTGGCAATGTTTTTATCATGTTTTTTGTGCTTGACTGATGTTGTCATAATGTTCAGTGAAAACGTTCTCATAACAACGTTCTTGCAACGTCTTAATCATGTTATTTGTGCTTGACTGATGTTCTCGTAATGTTGCACGAAAACGTTCTCATAACAACGTTCTTGCAACGTCTTTATCATGTTATTTGTGCTTGACAGACGTTCTCATAATGTTCAGTGAAAACGTTCTCATAACAACGTTCTTGCAACGTCTTTATCATGTTTTTTGTGCTTGACTGATATTCTCATAATGTTGAGTGAAAACGTTCTCACTACAACGTTCTTGCAACGTCTTTATCATGTTATTTGTGCTTGACTGATGTTCTCATAATGTTCGGTGAAAATGTTCTCACTACAACGTTCTTACAACGTCTTTATCATGTTTTTTGTGCTTGACTGATGTTCTCATAATGTTGAGCGAAAACGTTCTCACTACAACGTTCTTGCAACGTCTTTATCATGTTATTTGTGCTTGACCGATGTTCTCAAAATGTTGAGTGAAAACGTTCTCACTACAACGTTCTGGCAACGTTTTTATCATGTTTTTTGTGCTTGACTGATGTTCTCAAAATGTTGAGTGAAAACGTTCTCATAACAACGTTCTTGCAACGTCTTTATCATGTTATTTGTGCTTGACTGATGTTCTCAAAATGTTGAGTGAAAACGTTCTCACTACAACGTTCTTGCAACGTCTTTATCATGTTATTTGTGCTTGACTGATGTTCTCATAATGTTCAGTGAAAACGTTCTCATAACAACGTTCTTGCAACGTCTTAATCATGTTATTTGTGCTTGACTGATGTTCTCATAATGTTCAGCGAAAACATTCTCATAACGTTCTTGGAATGCCATAATTTTAGAAGTAATGGGAACAGAAATTATTATATTATAATATTAACAATTTTACTGATCTTTCTTTAATTAACATGGCTGCAGCTTTTATTTTTTCTTACCTCTTAAGTTTAACTTAAGAAATAAAATACACTCCTGAACAAGAACCAATAACTTTTATTCTATTTGTTTCCCTATATTGTCCTAATGACAAATTTATGATTGGTTTATAAACTACCCACACTCTGTAATAACTCATCATGTATTTTATGAACAAAATGTAATTTCTTAGCACAGAATAAGCCAGAACATATAGGCTATATCTTATTTTATATTTTCTGTATTTTAAAGGTTATGTCAATAACCACTGCATTACTGTAAAAAATGTCGTTTTTCAAGCACCTTATTAAGACCTATATTTACACGCGCCCTCTAGCCGGCGTAAAAATAATGACAGTCTGTTGTCATTAAAAATGTTACCAATCAAAATGCGTGTTCATTTAAACGCAATGTGTGGACTTTACGTGAACATTTAGAATTTTTATGTATTTATTTTATTAACGACTACACTTTCCCCATCCCTAAACCTACCCTTAATGATCTAGTGCATAGAATCTTTATGAGCACATGCGTTCCGTTCCCTGGGATCGAACCCACGATCACATGATCACATGATTGTATATTGATATTGCAATGCTCTGCCAACTGAGCTACAAGAAACTGTAAATAGGCTTAAATTTAGGTTCCTATAGGTCCTATTTCAGGGGCGTGACAAACGACTTGTATAGGCATATTGGTTGGAGAAAATGTTGCATTGTGAATGGATTGTCAGATTTTGTTTCCCAAAGACTTTTTTTTATTCTTGAACACGGGTCGGCAGAATACACATGTCTGTTCGCTAACCACTTGACTACCACAGCCAAGGTAGCGCAAGTGCATTGATCTCGCGGCAGTGTTAATTTTGACAGCATATTTTGATTTAGTTTTAGTCATAGTCTTTTGACTAAAAAGCCATTTAGTTTTAGTCATATTTTAGTCACCTGAATTGTTTTTAGTTTTAGTCGACTAAATATCATAAGATTTTTGTCGACTAAATCTACAGTATATTTAGTCTCCTAAAACCTATGAGTTTAGTTAAATTGTAATACATTAAGCATTTAAGTATTACATAACCGACTGCACTTGAACTGACATTTTGACATAATTTTGTTTTTGACATTAAAAATACACGAAAGAGAGCTCAATTCACTTTTTTGTTTGTTTTTAAAAACATCTATATAGTTTTTATAACTTTGCATTTCTGTTTTAGTTAGTATATCATGTTAAGCTAAAGCTTCAAATAAGTTTGTTTGTTTATTTTTTAAATTTCAGTTAACATTTATTTAATTTCAAGTAACAAAGATTTTTTTTAATGGTTTTAGTTAACTATTATAACCCTGACACTTTATTTAATATGCGTCAAATACTGGTCTTTCCTCCTGACTATGAATTGAATGGGAATTAAATTAAATACAGTTTATTGTGTAAGCAAAAACGAATATATAATACAGGACTTTTAATTATAAACCAGCTGGAAATACACTGGGACTCTTATTTTGAAATCTTGGCTTACTATTGAAGTTGCAGGAGTTCATTCAAGTTCAGATGAGGAGATAAAATATGCATTGTTACAACCGTCTAAAACATATTACTATATAAACATCGTAAAGTTAACATTGTCATTATTCATCAGCATTAGTTCATAAACACTGGTCTGGCATAAATGTGTGTTATTGATTGATTGAGCCGCTCTGGAGCGCTGGATTGGGGCGATCCTGTAGGCCGTGTGTTTTCCAGCGGTTAGATCAGTTCAGATCAAATGTGCTCATCTGTGACACAGGACATCAGTTCTGACCGCATCTCTTCCCTAATCCACCCTCACTTACATTTTCGTCTCGTTTTTATTTGTTGACTAAAATGACAGTTGATTTTCGTTATAGTTTTGGTCATCCAAGTTCCAACACTAGTTTTTATTTAGTTATCGTCTCGTTTGTCTCGCGGTCATACACCGATTGGTCTGTGCTGTGGTTTACTGTCTGTGGTGCTGTGCACTTCAAATCAAACATGCCATCTTCCACGTTCTGACGTCACCTCGGTGTATACTCATTGTGCAGCGCCATTTTCAAATCAATGGTATCCAAGCCTGTAGTGCTCCAGTCAGAAATTGAAGCTTCCGCGTCTCGATCGCCCCCTGGTGGTCGGTCCCAGTATAGCTCCTAAACCCCGCCTCTCCATGTATTTGAATGGGCGCGAGACACACTAAACAATTTAATTACACTTCAAATAATTGTTTCCTAAAGATGGTTTCTGTCATTTTAGGCAGTTTTTATTACAATAATTTCATTTCAAGTGTTCGTTTTTTAAATAAGTTTAGTTTTAGTGAGTTATTTGATGCTATAAAAACAGGGGGTGTGACGTCATGATTGACAGCTGAGATTGACGGCTTCTCTGAGTGAAGTTGTCACTGAGGCACTAACAGACTTTTTTCTGGATTTTTGGGAGGAGATTGGAGCTTTAGCTTTCATTTCTACACTTCCATAACTGTTTATTTCACACCAACATAATGAATTGTTCTGCATCTGCGAGAGTGTGGGCGGGCTTTTGATAATCGCGCCTCTACTTCCTGTTCTCTACTGCGCAACTTCGGTCCCGAGATCGCTACTGCGCAGACTCGGTCCCAAGATGTCAGCGCCATGAGCGGGCCTCTGAAAGCTTCAACTTTGGTCAGCGGAAGTCAATGGAGTCGCGTCGTCCATATTTTTTTACGGTCTATGATGGTATCCAAAGTCTGCAGTTCACCTTTCTATATGTCGACTTCTGAGGCCAGATCGCAGACCTTCTAAAAGGTGAGTCGATTAGACGTTAGTGTTTTTTGTTGTTGTTTTGTTATATATGCAAAATTTGTATGACTGGGTAGTACTGCAGTCATTTCTGGGGGAGACAAATATGGGCTAACAGTTATTTGTTGTGATGTGTGATTTATTTTTAAATGGTTGGCGTGTGTTAAATTGAACTACTATTTGAGTGCAGATGGGCTTTGCCGCTTTATATTTTATGAATTAGTGACTCTTACATGTTTTATAATATCTATTTTAACTTAAAATACTTATTAATTAACATTAGCCGTTTTCCCCCTGTTGGACCAAAAGCAAGTGTGCCAGGGCATGCTCTCTCTGTTGCTCTGGCAACATTACTATTATCATTATTACCATTAGAAATAATTGTATGTTTAGTCTTAACCTGTGAATTTAATGCCATCAAAGTTCCATTCAGTTTGTAAAAAATTGTCAACAATATTTTCCCCTTGTTTGTTCTTTTGAAATATAAAGGCCATTAATGTCTTTGTCTGTAAAACAAACAAACATTTATTTGTCTGTAAATGTCATCACTCATTTTAATAAAATCAGGTTATTTAATTAATTCATATTTTATAATAGTTATTATTATTAAATTATTATTAAAGTTAATTTAATTTTTAATTGCTATACATTTCTGAAACTGTTAGTTGCAAGTTTAATTAGAAAATTAATCATCTGTATGTCAGTACTTACACACACTCTCTCTCTTTCTCACACACACAGTGATTTTTCAACAGTTTCTCAAACCTATCCAAATGGAGTTCGACATGAACAGGGTATGATCCTTTTTTGCCCCATAGCTTATATTTTTGGACCCCAGTTTATTTTTTAATAAAGCAACTCAAATATATGTACAAATACAATTATGCAAAGAAAAAAATCAGGCCTATAACAAATGCTGGAAAAGGGCAAAAATATTCCAACAAAGCACTGAGTCAACAGATACAGTATATTTCAGAGCAAGCTAGTCCAAAGACTGCATATGAGGTATTGAGAAAATGAGCAGTATATTGTACATACTGTATGCTTAGTCTTAATTTATTGTAAGTAACAGTAACATTGGGTTTTGTGTATCTTTACTGGATTTTAAGATGCCTGTCGTCGAACACACACCAAGGAGCTGGAAAAAGTAATTGAGGACTTCATATCAGAAACACTGAAGTTTGCTCCACACAGAGATAAGGTAAGGCTTTTGTAATTTTTGTAGTTTGTAAAAAATTAATAAAGAAAACAATGCAAATGATATACTAATACTATGTTTTGTTTCTACAGATGTCTCAATTTAAGGTGTCACTTCAGCCCGAAGCAGAGACTTCTGGAAAAGAGGACACACAACACACTTAATTAGTTGTTTTACACACAAAGTATCTCGTTATACGATTTGGAATGTTTCAGTTTGTGGAATGTTTGAGGATATAAAATGTGAAGGCAACATAAGATATCAGTTATGATATTGTTTTCATTTAGATGTACTGTATGTTACAATGCACTTATCCTTGGCAAAAGGTTGACAAATAAAATGTGAAAATATATTAAAATATGAAAAATGTTTGTGTAGTGTCTTACAGTTTTTGGTGTTGACAAATATAAGTAGTAATGTTTTATCAAATGTTATTGTTTGAATTGATATTTCTTTAAAAAAAAATTCCCAGGGCAGTGTTTGGAGGAAAGTTAAACGTTTTTCCTTGCATTCTCAAGATGACAGAAATGAATGTTCCTTTAACGTTCACATTAACCTAGAAAAACACATTAATACATGGAAAAAAACGCACATTTTAAACACTTAAAGAACATTAACTAATAACATTTTCATAACGTTTTCAAGATGATAGAATGGAATGTTTCTGTAACGTTCACATAAACCAAGAAAAAACATTCTTAATACATGAAGAAAACGCACATTTTAAACATTTATAGAACATTAACCAATTACGTTCTCATAACGTTTTCAAGATGATAGAATGGAATGTTTCTGTAACGTTCACATAAACCAAGAAAAAACGTTCTTAATACATGAAGAAAACGCACATTTTAAACATTTATAGAACATTAACCAATAACGTTCTCATAACGTTTTCAAGATGATAGAATGGAATGTTTCTGTAACGTTCACATAAACCAAGAAAAAACGTTCTTAATACATGAAGAAAACGTACATTTTAAACATCTATAGAACATTAACCAATAACGTTCTCATAACGTTTTCAAGATGATAGAATGGAATGTTTCTGTAACGTTCACATAAACCAAGAAAAAACGGTCTTAATACATGAAGAAAACGCACATTTTAAACATTTAAAGAACATTAACTAATAACATTTTCATAACGTTTTCAAGATGATAGAATGGAATGTTTCTGTAACGTTCACATAAACCAAGAAAAAACGTTCTTAATACATGAAGAAAACACACATTTTAAACATTTAAAGAACGTTAACCAATAACATTTGCATAACGTTTTCAAGATGATAGAATGGAATGTTTCTGTAACGTTCACATAAACCAAGGGAAAACGTTCTTAATACATTAAAAAAACTGGACATTTTAAACATTTAAAGAACATTCCGTAATAACGTTTTCATAACGTTTTCAAGATGATAGAATGGAATGTTTCCGCAACGTTCACATAAACCAAGAAAAAACTTTCTTAATACATGAAGAAAACGCACATTTGAAACATTTAAAGAACATTCCGTAATAACGTTTTTGTAATGTTTTCAAAATAATTGAATGGAATGTTCCTGTAACGTTCGCAGAGACCCCACAAAAAACGTTCTTAATACATTAAAAAAACTGGACGTTTTGAACGTGTTCAAAACATTCCCAAATAACGTTTTGATAACTTAAAGGGAATGTTAACAAAACGTTCTGACAACAAATTTTTGTTAGCTGGGATTAGACTCTTCCAAGGATAGATCATCAAAAAAATCTCTTAAATCCAAAGCAGCAACCATTCTGAGGCAAGGGATGACTGATTTGGGTTTGTATGATGGAAGAATGGGAGTATGTTATGGAAAGTATGCAGACTATTTTAATATCCACCAAACATAGACAAATCCAATTCAATATTTTGCATCGAACATATTATACTCCTCAAAAACTTCATATGCTAAATACCAGTATATCTTCAAAATGTCAAAGGTGTAAAACATCTGAAGGCAATTTACTTCATATGCTTTGGAATTGTCCTGTACTGAATGACTTTTGGGAATATATAATTGGTACCACTTCAAAAATTATAGGTATCCCAATCAGTAAAGATCCCAGAATTTGGATATTAGGGAATATTGATTTGTTAGGCTCATCTCATCATAAAAAGTATTTTTCACTGTTAGCAGGAACTGCGGGGAAAAAGTGTATATTAGTGAACTGGAAGTCGATTCACTCCCCATCCAGACGACAATGGATCAATGAACTTCTTTCATACTGCACCCCTGAGAAAATCCTTTTTAATGTTAGGAAATCTCAGAGGACTTTTGAAAAGATCTGGGGCCCCTTTTTGGAAAATGTACCTTCTCTTACTGTAAACTAAATGCAATGTCATCTGTTGCCCTTTTTTCTTTTTTTTTCTTTTTTTTTTATATATATATATATATATATATATATATATATATATATATATATATATATATATATATATATATATATATATATATATATATATATATATATTTTTTTTTTTTTTTATTTTTTTATTTTTTTTTTTTTTTGTGTAAAAGAGAAATGAAGGTTATAATGTTATTGTGTATGTATATGTTTTCATGCATTATAAATGAAAATAAAACCAAAAAAAGAAAGAAAAAAAAAGTTGGAACTATTGTTTATTTATTATGTTAAATGTAACTGTTACAATACATTTTAAACATTTATATATTTACGTCCAAGTCTTTATTTAAGTACTTATTTTTATTCAACTCACATCATTTATGACATGGCAGCTGTTGACCGATTCAGCCCCGCAAACCTGCGGACAGTGGAAATATGCACTCATCCCAGATGAAGATGATGTCCCGCTGGCACAGGCCTTAACAGGTCTCTATTGTGCATTACCATCCCAGTCCAGCTCCACCAGCGTCTCCCAATCAGCTCAATGAAAGTGTAGAAATGTTCTCTTCTGTTTTAGCTGTTACCGGTAATTTAAATTTCAGTTATATTGTAGGCCTATGAATAGTTGTAAAAAGTTGAAAAGTACTTTAAGTAATGTATAGACCAATTTATTTTCATTTACACATTTTAATTTACATGACAAGAAAATATATGTATGAACATATATGAATTTGTTTAATGTACAAATTATAACTTACATTACAAAAATAAACAATGTAGCCTACAGAACAACCACTTCTCTTTTATTTAGCCTACACATTTCAAGTTAACGAAAATGAACAATAGACAGCAATTACCTTGTTTCATTTACAAATGCATAAAAAAATTAAATAATAATAATAATAATGATATAGACAAATTGTTCTGTGCATCCCGGCCACGACTTAACATTCAGCCTTTGGAGGAGACTTTCGTAATAGACCGTCGTCAGTGAGCGACATTCATTCATTCATTCCTATACAATACTTTATTTTGCAGTAAAGGTAGTAAAGTCAGCAGTTTTCGTTTATTTACATTTTGACTTTTTTTGAGAGAGTTTTGAGTGACAGATGTTGCATTTGATTTAGCCTATTTTTGTCAGTGACATTTTTTAGCTACGGTGTTGATAGTATGATAAATAAATGATTGCATGGCATAGCTATACTTTTGTTAAGTCTCTCTTTTTCTTTTGGGGAAATTTAAAAGAGAGATTTTGGAAACAAAATCTAAATTTAGCTGGATCTGTCGGTTCGGGAATAAAATCATTTCTAGCGGGTGAGCAGGGAGTGAATTTGAAGCGCGAGCGGGAGGGTGCAGTGCGGAATAGATCATATAGCGGGAGCGGGATGAAAAAACAGCCCCGTGCAGATCTAATTTGTATTTAAAGAAAGTGCAGAAAAAAGAAAGATAAAAGAAAAAAGAAGGAAAGAGCAAAAAGGGAGAGAATGGACTGATTCCTCTTCTTGAGAGAATGATTGAGAAATAAATAACATTTATGCAAGTTAAAATTGGGAAATTAAAGTTTAGGTTGCTCAGGGCAGGGAACTGGGGACGGTGCGAATGCAATAAACATTTTTGTTTACTTCAAGTTCAAGCGGTTGCACTGTTGTGTACAATAGTATCCAGGCTACACCTGAGTTACCGACCACTACCGTCTTCGCAAGAAATCTGATCGAGTGGCACGGGAATGCGGACCAGTCAAATCCTGTAGTCACCAGTGTGCTATGAATTCTGGGATAGGGTAGGCTGCGAAGTTGTGCGAAGGTTGCATCTGCTGTACCCTTCCTTTGCCTGAGAAAAGGAGGGCGCATTTTGAAGTCGCTTTCGACCTGCGGCAGCCTTCGTCGCGCTGCTGTGACGCAATCGCACTTCAAATGTGGCCTTCAGAGGTGCAGCTTTCACATTGGGACACCCTTCGTAGTGCCACTGTGACGCAATCGCACTTCAAATGCGGCCTTCAGACGGTGCAGCCTTCACATTGGGACACCCTTCGCAGTGCCACTATGACGCAATCGCACTTTAAATGCGGCCTTCGAAGTGCGTGCCCTTCACTTTGGGACACAGATAATGAGTGCAGGTGAGAGACACGTTGATAAAGGCTGGTTAATGAGTGCAGCAGGTGGAGACGATGAGCTCCGCAATCAGTGACCATGCCTCCAACACAACCACACAAACACAGAGAAAAGGAGACAATGAATTGATGAACCGTGACAGATTTACTGCTTTTATTTGAGAAAATCCATACATTTGGCTTAGAAATTCTATGCATGGACACACTTTGAAAACAATTGCTGTCATAAAATACTGTAAAATCTATACAGCAAAACATTTACATTTAATACATGTTGGCAGCTAAAGAGTGCCAAATAAGAATTTTTACTAAAATTGTGTAAAACATTGTCAACAACACATCACTGCATTATATAAAATCATGTCAGCGGGATTATTTATAAAAAATAAAAAAAAACTGTAGTGTAATTGTGTAACCTGAGGTAGATAGTTATACATCAGATGAAGTCAGAAGAAATCAGATAATGCAACTCTCTGATACAACATAAAATTGTTACTCACACCCATATGACATTTGGGCATCAAAAGATTTGAAATGTCTTAATCTTTCCCTCTCTATAACCAATATCTTCCTTTGTAGGTTTTCACTCACTTGAAAAGCATGGATGTGATCATGGAAACATGTTTCATGCTCAATCAAAGGGCCCTTCAACCCCTTGCTGCAGGACAGTCAAATCTGAAGATCACAACAACAACACAGTATGAGGCATATAATCTAGCAAAACTATCATATGTACCAGGGTGGATATTCCCAGGGTCAGACAAAATAATCACATTGCATATAACTCTGCTTACCACAAGTAGTGAAAACTTCTTCCAGTTTTACATACTTCTTCCAGTTTTACATACCAAGGCTCGCAAAATTTCAAAATGCCTGGTAGCCCTTCGGGCAGGCACTCTTGAGATTTTGGTAGCCCCCAAAAAAATGTAACTTGCCCAAATAAAAAATCATTTTTATGTAGAAAATTGGACTGGAGTCGAAATATCAAATAAAAAACACAAACAAAAACACATGTATTTGGTTCTAACTGAACAGAAATTTCTATGAATTTCTATCCTGACCTGTCTTTTTTGGATCAGCAGAACTGAAATAGTCCTTAATAGTCTAAACACACTCTTAAATTGTCACGGTTTCCGTCAGTGCAGCTTCCCAAACACACAACACTAAATATGTTCTACTCAAGCTTAGACTGAATTTGGCTGTACTGCCCTTTAACCCTTCTAGAGGCAAGCTCATTTGGAACTGGTCCAACAAAATGTGGCTTTTTGAAAGAGACAGATGTTCAGTCAATTATTTGATTCTTTTGATTTTACTCAGACAATCGATGTAGCATTTGGGCGAGGGGGTATTGGGTTTTTCTGACAAGTTTCTTGAGTTTCTGCAAGTGGTTCTCATACGGGAAAGCTGATATATTGTCAAGACAACCATGCTGTCTCACATCATGTCATAAACATATGGAGCAATCTTTCAGCATACTGCCAGTGCATCGAGGTCAAGGTTGGACTGACTAAAATGGCAATGCTGGAAAACAGCAGCATAAAATTCTTGTAAATATTTGTGTCCAAGTATGAAGGCAGAATGACATGTCCGATGTTCAACAAAAACATCCTAAATTCCGTTGCCTTCCACCTGTCAATGTCCCTCAATGTTCTGGGTTTTCTTGTAAATTCCAAAGGAATGTAGTTGCGCAAGCCTGTTAATGTGTCAGACATCCGATTCAACAATCGAAGCAGGTAAACGGAATCTGAGAGTGAATGCAAATTGTACACAATTGCCTCCTTGCCATATATTTCACCAAAATGCGTCACAAACATATGGAGCAATCTTTCAGCATACTGCCAGTGCATCGAGGACAAGGTTGGACTGACTAAAATGGCAATGCAGGAAAACAGCAGCATAAAATTCTTGTAAATATTTGTGTCCAAGTATGAAGGCAGAATGACAGGTCCGATGTACAACAAAAACATCCTAAATTCCGTTGCCTTCGACCTGTCAATGTCTCTCAATGTTCTGGGTTTTCTTGAAAATTCCAAAGGAATATAGTTGCGCAAGCCTGTTAAAGTGTCAGACATCCGGTCAACAATCGAAGCAGGTAAACGGAATCTGAGAGCTCCTCTAAGCCAAATGTTCAGATGCTTCCTAACGACACCTAAACAAACAGAATACACATAATCACCAGGAAACAGATTCCATCCCTACGTTCAACCCCTGGAAAGGGTTAAGCCCCTGGTGAGGTTCTTCATTATGTTTTTGGGCAAATGATTCATCTGTCCTGAGTGGACAAGAGACTAAGGGAAAGGTCATTCTGCCAGATAAATACTCTCATTTCCGGGCACATTTATCACATCCAAAATATCCATTGTGACTCTTAATGTTTTTTTTATAAAAGCCCAGGCAGGCGTATCACATATGACAGAATCTAACTTCACAAAAATCCTTTTGCCCTCAAAGTCAATACCACTCTCCAACTCCAAAATCTTCAAAAAAGACTTCCGCTGGCTTTGGTTTATGTGGTCCACAGAACAATGCAACCAGGTTATTTATTTGGAAAACTTAGTAAACATTCTAAAATTGGCCACACCTGAATCCCCCTACTCTTGAATAAGGGCAATCCATCAATATTGGCTGTTTCCGAAATCGCCCCCTATACCCTCATTCACTATTCCCTACATTAGTCCACTGATATAGTCCACTTCGAAAACGAGTGAGTGATTTCGGACACTAAGTGCGCCGGAAAGGCTGCCGTTTTTGCAGTTTGTGCTTGCTGTTTGGCAGCTCCAGTAATAATGAAAAGATTTATCCTGAACTCTGCTACGGAAACTAGCATGTAACCTTAATCAAACAATATAATAATCGTCTTAAAAAGGATCATTTATACCTGTATGCATGATATTGGGCTGGACCAGTGCGGTTCGGAAGATGGATGGATGATTGATTCAGCTGTGGGCACTATTTGAGGGAACAGCCATTTAGTGGTGTCCGAAACCATAGTGGACGTTATTAAGTGCACTCATACAATCCCACAATGCACCACAATAACGAGTTTGCAACCGATGTATGCTCGACGGCTAGAGAATACCCATAATGCACTGCGAGAGTCGCGCCGTGCATTGAATGAATTCCCGCGTTTCGCCAGGAGATGGCATCGACTCACACACTTTTTAAGACCAATGATATTGGGCGCACTCACTTGTATCGTCTCTAATTGAGCACGTCTGTTTACATACCCTGATAAACACTGATTAAACGCGTTAGTAGCTTTATTTTCACTTTTCTAATATTTTCTTCATATTCATAGAAAATAAATTCCTTTCCGATCTGATATATGATGGAAAAAAGGATCAGTGCGAGTTTGGCAAAAGACGGATTCGAACCTATGATCAATTTGCGTCAAATTTTAGTGCCATGCGTCTTACCCCTACACTATTGCTGCTGATGAAGATTGTGTATTCCGTAGGTGTGTCTTAGTCAACCAGACGTTTAAACAAGCCGATATATTTAAGTATATTTTTTGTATTTTTGCATCTACTCCAGTAAAATGTTTCTGTTAAAGGACCCACCGACATTTTTTTTTGCTTCTGACGCCCATAATATAAATAGTAGCCTACTATAAAGTATGAAATATATAGGCCTACTACGGTATATACAAATATTATTGTTATTTTTTTAATGAAATGCTTATTAGTTACTTTATTATTCCCCTTTCCAAGTAAGTTCAGTGCCACACAAGTAAATAGTTATAGGGTTAACTTTAAGCTTGTTGGCTCGTTTTTGGAGTAGTGGAGTAATGGAGAATGAGGGTACATAGGGCGAATCGGACAGCGGTAAGTTCATTCACCAGGGCGCGGCTCTCACAGTGCGTTGAGAGTACACCGTCTGGTTGAGTGAGAGAACGTTTCAAAAGCATAAGGAGTTGTTTCTCGTTTGCTCTCGAAATGCTCTCGCGGGACTTTGCTGTCATACGGCGATCGGGCATCGAACAAGCATATTCTCCAGCGCGTACATCTAATGTACACTCGTTATTGCGGTGCATGGTGGGATTGAATGAGTGCACTCAAAAACGTCCACTATTGTTTCGGACACCCCTAAAAATGGATGTTCACTCAAATAGTGCCCTATTTAAGGGTATAGGGGGCGATTTCGAACACAGCCCTTGAGTTGGAGTTTTAGTGTGCAGCCATCTGCAACTGACTCAAATGCCTGTCGTAGCTTCTGCTTAAAGGAGGACAGGATGCCAATATAGGAATTGATTCCTTCAAAAAAAAGTTCACATCCTAAAGGACTGCTTGTGTGATGTGTCCTCCTCTCTCATCTGTTCATTTCCAATCTCCTCTCTCTCCTCTATATCACCCTGCATATTATCCAAGACTGTCTCTGCTACTCTTTCCATACATCCAGGCTGTCATTCCACTACGTTTTCCCCACTACAACACAGGGAAGCAAAACTTTCGCTCTGCATATCCCTAATTTGTTGAAGCCGTCTCTAATCTTCTCTACGTTCAATCTAATGGCGGCCCCAGTAGGAGTGTTTCTCTTGAATCCATCCCTCGTGAACTGTTGAAATTTGCAGGAATAAAAATCCTTAATTGAAAGTACGCATGTGGTGGAGACCATGTGTCAAGTGCAAAAACTTTTAAAATTACAGACAACTTGCATTGCAGTTTGCAAAGGGGGCAGGAACCTTACAAAACCTAAAGGGCACATTACAGAGAAATGAGAGACAAATAAATTTTTATCTACACAAAAGATTCACCTCTTAGACCTTGGTAAACACTGACAGCTACTGTCAGAAATCTGTGTAGTGTATAGTGTAGTGCTAATACAAATAAAAAAATATTTCCTCTTCAAACAATTAAAATATGAGTTAGAAATGAATATAGCTCAGGCCTTATTGTATTTGTAATCATATTAGGGAGCAGGTACATCATGCCATGCAGTGCATGCAGTACCCGGAAGCACTTCCCAACATGATAGTGAAGTTACGTTTAATAAATATCATTAAACAGGTTAGTGGAGGGCAGATGCACTGAATTGTGTTGTTGTATTCTTTATTTCAGGATTACATATTACCTCGCTATTATAAACAAGTGTGCCAGCTCGTACAGACAGAAGGAAAAAGCTAAATAACTAAGAAATACATCCTGACTTCACCCGGAGGAAATTCCTTTATTATTGTTGTAAAGTGCTAGCCAGCATCTACTGCAGTGTACCGTAGCACATCATTGCACGTTACATATTCATGAGTGTGGTTAATGTCTAGTGGTGCCAAGGCTGTAAGATAACTTTTTTGCACATAGCACTGGTGCTACAGAGGTGGAAAATTTTGTAGCACAACACAAGCCAAACAGTTGTAGCACATGTAGAGGGGTGGGCGATATGGCAAAAATATCATATCACAATTTTTCTCAGGATACACGATTTTCACGACTCCTTCTCATGTTGTTTTTACTATTATGCAAGTGACTGAGCAGTACAGCCAAACTAATTTTCATATTTTAAAAACAAAGCCTTACAAGGTTTACAAAATATATAATAAAAAAAAAAAGAATGACAGACATTTAGGCCAAAGTGAGCAAAGATAAAACAATCTTTA
The DNA here is from genome assembly GCF_949357685.1 of Gobio gobio. Taxonomy (NCBI): domain Eukaryota; kingdom Metazoa; phylum Chordata; class Actinopteri; order Cypriniformes; family Gobionidae; genus Gobio; species Gobio gobio. The sequence goes on along the minus strand of NC_137101.1, from coordinate 38,139,758 downwards.
TGCCATTCTATTTTATCTGTTATTAAAAATAAGAACAAAGATACACATTACGTATACACAACATAATATACAAATAAAATAAACAGTGCTTTATTTTTTTTCAGCTACAGTAGATTTATTTAACAGTAGCATTCAAGAAAGAAACATGAAGAGATATACACTTCAATGTATAAAATATACATTGATTCTCATTAAAGGGGGGGTGAAATGCTGTTTCATGTATACTGAGCTTTTTACACTGTTAAAGACATTTACATTTAGTCATTTAGCAGACGCTTTTATCCAAAGCGACTTACAAATGAGGGCAATAGAAGCAGCTAGAGCAGTCCAAGGGCAACAATATCAACAATATGCAAGTGCTGTAACAAGTCTCAGTTAATCTAGCACAGAACAGATTGTTTTTTTTATTTTTTATTTTTTATTTTTTTTATAAATAAATTAGACAGACAGACAATGAATAGAATGATAAGTGCTATTCTCGATCGGTCAGGTGTTGCTGGAAGAGATGTGTCTTTAGACGTTTTTTGAAAATGGCTACAGACTCGGACGCACGAATTGAGATAGGCAGGTCATTCCACCAGGTGGGAACGGTCCAGGAAAAGGTCCGTGACAGCGATTTCATGCCTCTCTGGTATGGTGGATATCATCAGCAACAACGATGAGACTGCCTACAGGGAAGAGATCCAGCACCTGGCCACATGGTGCGCTGATAATAACCTGCTCCTCAACACCACCAAAACGAAGGAGCTCATCGTGGACTTCAGGAAGGAGTCAAGAGGCACACACGACACCATCCACATCAATGGAATGGCTGTTGAGCGTGTCTCCAGTTTCAAGTTCCTGGGGATCCACATCTCGGCGGACATGTCGTGGACGACCAACACCTCCAGCCTGGTCAAGAAGGCTCACCAGCGCCTCTTCTTCCTGAGGACACTGAGGAAGAATCAGCTCTCCTCGGCCATCCTGGTGAACTTCTACCGCTGCGCAATAGAAAGCATCCTGACCAACTGTGTGGCAGTGTGGTATGGGAGCTGCTCTGTTGCGGAGCGCAAGGCACTGCAGCGGGTGGTGAAAACTGCCCAGCGCATCACAGGGACTCCACTGCCTGCCATCGAACACATCCAGAGGAAACGCTGCCTGCATCGAGCTCGCAGCATCCTCAAGGACTCCTCTCACCCAGCCCACAGACTGTTTTCTCTCCTGCCCTCCGGCAGGCGTTTCAGGATCCTCCGGACCAGGACCAGCAGACTAAAGAACAGTTTTTTCCCCAGAGCTGTCTCTTTATTGAACTCAAACCCCCGTTGATCCACTTCCCTCATAAACTGATAACTCTCCTACCTCACATCTGCCTTCACTTTGTTATTTGCACTACTGACTGTTTATTACAGTAACAACTGTTTACTTATGCATTCTGCACCACCATACCGTAACTGGATAATGCTCATCTGCACTGCCGACTGTATTTACAGTAACAATGTTTACATTTGCATTTTGCACCGTACTTCTAACTGGAATATGCAACCACTTTCCACTGCACTTTTACACTTTCTTTCGGATAGCTCTGTCCATAATTTATTGTACTAACTTAATCCACTGCTATATTCCTCATATTAGCCTAACATATTATTGTATACCTCTAACTGTAAATTCTGTTCAAGTAATAACCGTCTGTATATTTATTCATAGTACATAGTCACCTGTAAATTCTGTTTATAGTAATAGCCATCTGTATATTTATTCATAGTACATATTCACCTGTAAATTCTGTTTATAGTAATAGCCATCTGTATATTTATTCACTGTATATATTCATCTGTAAATTCAGTTCTACTTATAGTAATAACCATCTCTCTACTTATACATATTTATATATATTCAGAACATTTTTATGTCCTGCACTTACGCAACCATTGTATATATCCTGCACTTGCTGCTATTGCACTTCTGGTTAGACCTAAACTGCATTTCGTTGCCTTGTACTTGTACTTGTGTAATGACAATAAAGTTGAATCTAATCTAATCTATGGCACCACAAGGCGTCGTTCACTGGCAGAACGCAAGTTTCTGGAGGGTGTGTAAGTCTGAACGAGCGAGTTTAGGTATATTGGTGCAGAGCCAGTGGATGTTATGAAGGCGAGCACCAGTGCCTTGAATTTAATGCGAGCGGCTATTGGTAGCCAGTGCAGACTGATGAGGAGAGGCGTGACGTGTGCTCTCTTCGGCTCACTAAAGACCAACCTCGCCGCTGCATTCTGGATCAGTTGCAAGGGTTTGATAGTGCATGCCGGAAGGCCCGCTAGAAGAGCATTGCAGTAGTCCAGTCTGGAGAGAACAAGAGCTTGTACCAGTAGTTGTGTGGCATGATCTGATAGGAAGGGTCTAATCTTCCTAATGTTGAATAGTGCAAATCTGCAGGACCGGGTTGTTGCAGTAATGTGGTCAGTGAATTTTAGCTGATCATCAATCACAACCCCAAGGTTCCTGGCTGTCCTGGACGGAGTTATGGTTGATGATCCTAGCTGAATGGAGAGATTGTGATGCAGTGCTGGTTTGGCTGAGGCCACAAGTAGTTCTGTCTTTGCAAGGTTGAGTTGCAGGTGATGTTCCTTCATCCAGGCTGAAATGTCTGTTAGGCAGGCAGCGATACGAACACCAACCGATGGATCATCAGGTTGAAATGAGAAGTAGAGTTGAGTGTCGTCGGCATAGCAGTGATAGGAAAATCCATGTTTCTGAATGACCGATCCCAACGATGACATGTAGATGGAGAAGAGAAGTGGTCCAAGCACTGAGCCCTGGGGAACGCCAGTAGCTAGATGATGTGACTTAGACACTTCTCCACTCCATGACACCCTGAAGGACCTACCTGAGAGGCAAGACTTGAACCACTGGAGAGCGGTTCCTGAGATGCCCATGTTCATGAGAGTTGCCAGGAGGATCTGGTGATTAACTGTGTCAAAAGCAGCAGACAAATCCAGTAAGATAAGTACTGTGGATTTGGAAGCCGCTCTTGCCTGTCTCAGTGCCTCCGTAACCGAGAGCAGGGCAGTTTCAGTTGAGTGGGCGCTTTTGAAACCGGATTGGTTGATGTCCAGGAGATTGTTCTGTTCAAGAAACGTAGAGAGCTGATTAAACACAGCCCGCTCAAGTGTCTTTGCAATGAAAGGTAGAAGGGATACCGGTCTGTAGTTTTCTAAAAGTGCTGGGTTTAGAGAGGGTTTAAGCAGTGGGGTTACCCGAGCCAGCTTAAATGTTGTCGGGAATGTCCCAGTGTGAAGAGAGGTGTTGACAATGTGAGTGAGTGCAGGAGTAACAGAAGAAGAAATGGCCTGAAGGAGGTGAGTGGGGATAGGATCAAGCGGACATGTAGTGGGATGATTGGAAAGGATGAGTTTAGAGACATCTGCTTCGGAGAGCAGAGAGAAGGAGGGGAGCATGTGTGTGATGGTCGTTGAGATGTGTGTGTCGGTTTGTGGTGTGGAGAATTGGCTGCTGATGGAAGAGGTTTTGTTTGTGAAAAATGATGCAAAGTCATCAGCTGTAAGAGTTGACGAAGGAGGGGGGGGGGGGGGGGGGACAAAGGAGCGAAGAGAATGTTTTGAAAAGTTCATGAGAGTTGGAGCAGTTGTTGATTTTGTTGTGGTAGTATGTAGTTTTAGCGGTGGAGACATTAGTAGAGAAAGCGAGTAGAGACTGATACAGGGTTAGGTCAGTAGCGTTTTTAGTTTTGCGCCACTTCCTCTCTGCCGCCCGGAGTCCAGAGCGATGTTCGGAGAACATCAGACAGCCAGGGGGCAGAGGGGGTGGTGCGGGCTGGCCTGGATGTAAGGGGACAGAGGTTGTCTAAGCAAGATGTTAGAGTGGAGCAAAGAGTGTCAGTAGCACTGTTAGTGTCCAGTGCTGAGAACTGAGTAGGTGGAGGGAGTGAGGATGAAACCATAGTGGATAGACGGGAGGGAGAGAGCGAGCGTAGATTACGCCGAAAGGTGATCTGCGGAGGAGTGCGTGTTGTGTCCGGAGTCAGTATGAGGTTAAGAGTGATGAGAAAGTGATCTGAGGTGTGCAGAGGAGTAACTAAAGTGTTGTATGTGGAGCAGTAGCGTGTGTAGATCAGGTCCAGATGGTTACCTGATTTGTGAGTAGCTGTAGTAGATACTCGCTTAAGATCAAACGAGGTCAGAAGAGTGGTGAAGTCTGCAGCCTGGGGTTTATCAAGGTGGATGTTGAAGTCACCAAGCAGTACCAGAGGAGTGCCATCCTCAGGGAAGTGAGAGAGTAAAATATCCAAATCATCCAAGAAGTTACCCAGTTGACCTGGAGGGCGATAAATAACTACAACATGGATTTTAGCCGGGTGAGTGATAGTGATTGAGTGTGATTCAAATGAGCAGTTGCCAGATAGAGAAGGAATGGGCTCAAATTTCCAATAATTTGAGATGAGCAAACCAGTACCTCCACCCCTCCCAATCAGGCGTGGGGTGTGTGAAAAAGTGCAATTATTTGAGAGAGCTGCAGGAGTGGCAGTGTCTTCTGGTTTGATCCAGGTTTCATTTAGAGCCATGAGACTGAGACATGAATGAGCGGAAATAGATGGAATAAAGTCTGCTTTGTTTACAGCAGACTGGCAATTCCACAGACCAATTGGAATGGACATTAATGTAGCAGAGGAAATAGGTACACTATGCAGATTATTCGGATTATGTCGCCTAGAATGTACTGAGCGTGACTTACGGGTGTATGTGATAATAGTATCAATTTGGAAGCACATAGTGAATAGGGGTTAGATAAATAAACGGATGGAAACACAAAGTGGACAAAGTAGAAGGAAAACTATTAAGTGCCTTGTCGTGTCCTTGCTCGAGTGGAGTCGCGCAGAGTAGAGTGGATGGTCTTTACACTCTTCGGTCTTCACACGAGGAGGCTGAACGCTCCCGCTGACGCTTCCGCACCAGTGTTAACGAGCGTATTAAATAGATGCTAATCACTACATTCAGAACAGGTGAGGACGCTTTTGTAATTCGCTCAGACAATCAAGGTAACAGCCTGTCAATGGCTCAGCTCAAAAGCGAAACTATCACTTACTAGTGCGAATATCCAGTAGTAATATTTGAGTGCTGACGGCTAAAACAGAACTGGTTTGAATTCAAATACAATTATCTTCACCAGAAAAATTATAAATCCAAAAATAACTACAGAATCGAAATGTATCCACTTGATAGAGTGTAATACGCTGAGCAAATCCAGCAAACTGAGTAATTAGAAAAAACACTTACACACGGCTTCAATGCGTTCCTTCACTCTCCGCACGCTTCTCCTAGCAAACTAACTGATCGACCCGAGCTTCTATATGTTCTGTCCACCTGTGTAATTCGCTCAGACAATCAAGGTAACAGCCTGTCAATGGCTCAGCTCAAAAGCGAAACTATCACTTACTAGTGCGAATATCCAGTAGTAATATTTGAGTGCTGATGGCTAAATCAGCACTGGTTTGAATTCAAATACAATTATCTTCACCAGTAAAATTATAAATCCAAAAATAACTACAGAATCGAAATGTATCCACTTGATAGAGTGTAATACGCTGAGCAAATCCAGCTAACTGAGTAATTAGAAAAACACTTACACACGGCTTCAATGCGTTCCTTCACTCTCCGCGCGCTTCTCCTAGCCAGAAGACTTGGATTTCCATCCTAAACATGGACAAAGTTAAAAAAAAGTTGGACATTTGATGAAGTATTTCTGTGCCATAAATACTCCTTCCGGTTTCTCATAAGTTTCAGAAAGTATGGTATATGTGTAACACAGACTCAGGTTGATAGGATAAATCAAAATCAATCAAACTCACAGTGAAAACAGGCGTAGATCGGTTAACCAGAGCGAATAGCAGTATCAGAGGCAGAGCAGGAAACTTGGTCATAACAGGCAAAGGTCGGGGCAGGCAGCAAACAGTAGGGATGGCAGACGCGAAACAGTGGCTAAATGAAGCTTCAAAGTGTTTCATCAGGTGGCGCCTTCCGAAACTGCGTTGATTAAAGGGGGCGGGAACAAGCCACACAGTCACACATCTGTATAAACCTAATTCACCACAGTTTAAAAGTGAAGTAAATCCATCTTCACCTCGTGGGTTTTTGTGAGAGGAGAGTGATTTTGTGATAGCAGTGATATTTATAGTGCGCTTTGGTTAGTTATATTTAGGCTAGATTTAAATTAGATATAGGCTATTGACTGATAGGTATAGACAGTGACATATAGTTAGGATAGATATAGTGACACATTCATATAGGCTAAGTTAGATAGTGACAGATAGATAGCACAGCATAAGTTAGATATATAGAATTATATAGATATAGATTCATAGGTGATATATAGATAGATAAATTAATAGAATATATAAAAATGGAGGCTGCACGCAAGAGATGCCGTACATCTGTGGTGTGGGAGCATTTCCATTTGGAAGCACCAAATAAAGTGAGATGTGTGTATTGTGATAGGCAGCTAGCCTTCTGCAACAATACATCATCCATGTATTTACATCATCCAAAAATATTTGTGCATGCCAGCAACAAGTGTCCCTTGTGAGAGGATTTTTTCAAAGGCTGGAGAAATTATATGTAAAAAAAGAAGTCAGCTGAGTCCTTCAACAGCAGAGCAATTCATATTTTTGAATAAAAATGTTTTGTGACAAATGTAACATATTGTGGCTTTATTTATTTTATTAATGTTCATTTTGTATAACAAACAAAATATATATAGTTCTTTACAATGACGAGGCTACAGGTTACAAAACCAAGATCATGTAGTTGTCAGACAGATGTTAAAAACAATTTTTTTTACATGGATCATTGTCAAGGTATTTCAGATCAACACATGGAAATGACCACTAGATGGCGCAGTAGAGACAGGTGTCAGATTGATTCGTAGCTTCGAAACAATATGACACATTTGCTTCAACTGCTTCAGCGCTTCACGAAGCCTCGGTCTGCCCATCACTAGCAAACAGTCAAATGTCCAGGCAATCACAGATCAAAGGGCAGGCAGATCAGAATCGGTAGAACAAGGCAGATCAACAACAAGATAAACGCTCAGAAATGTCACCGTGGCAAGACAAAACTTCGCAATGAGTGTGTGATTGTGCAGTGTATAAATAGGCAGTGTGATGATGATCAGGTGTGCAGTAATTAGTCCCAGAGTGAGGATGTGTGGGAAATGGAGTCCTAATCAAGAGTCAGTATTCTGGTGAGTGAGACCTCTGGTGGCTGACGGTGGAATCTTCACCAGCGTTTGTGACAGAAGTGTCAAACGTGTGAGCTGTTGTTGATGCATCATCAGCTGGCTAGCTTATGCTGAGAGTTCGTTGGTGAACCGTGAGAAAGCTGCTGGATCGGTGTCTGGCGAAGTCTTCTGTAACACAGGCTCAGGTTGATAGGGATCCATTTGCAGTTTATTAAGATCAATCAAACTCACAGTGAAAACAGGCGTAGATCGGTTAACCAGAGCGAACAGCAGTATCAGAGGCAGAGCAGGAAACTTGGTCATAAAAGGCAAAGGTCGGGGCAGGCAGCAAACAGTCAAATGTACAGAGTCCAGGCAATCACAGATCAAAGGGCAGGCAGAAAAGAATCAGAATCGGTAGAACTTAGTAGCTTTTTCGTGGCGGGGTGGGGGCCAACTGAGGTGTTGCGCAACTGCTGTCGTACCTGTGAAATTGGCTGTCTGGAACCGATTCGGAATTGGGGAAACATGGGCTCAAAAAGCATAGCCTTCGCTGGCTCTTTGGTATTGCGCGTCTTGGCTGATTGACTTAACTCTCTGCTGCTTGGTGAGAAAAGACAGCGCCTGCCAAGGTTCCATAGTATAATGGTTAGCACTCTGGACTCTGAATCCAGTGATCCGAGGTCAAATCTCCGTGGGACCTGCTTTTGCCAGTAATGTGCGCAGGATCCCACCAGAAAAAAACTTTTCGATAGCAGTAATCCTCAAAAGATTTGATTAAAAGAGTGTGCTTTAAGCCATGCAAACAACAATGTTTGCAGCCAGGCAGCAGCTGCAAGTTCTTCTGAGTTGGCTCGTTGGTCTAGAAGTATGATTCTCGCTTTGGGTGCGAGAGGTCCCGGGTTCAAATCCCGGACGAGCCCGTACTTCTGCTTTTAATCTCTTTCATCCTCATTAGGGTCACGGGCAAGCAGGATATTTCTGGGAAATTGGTCATCAAACCTTTGCGAAGCGAGGCCGGTTAGCTCAGTTGGTTAGAGTGTGGTGCTAATAACGCCAAGGTCGCGGCTTCGATCCCCGTACGGACCACTGTTTTGCTCTCCTGGACCTTCAGCTTCTGCTCGTTTCACAAGTGATGGCCGGTCTAACCGAAACCCCTGCCTGCAAGCCTGAAATACAGACCTGGCCGAAATAGCTCAGTTGGGAGAGCGTTAGACTGAAGATCTAAAGGTCCCTGGATCGATCCGGGGTTTCGACAGAGGAACCATGTCTGTGTGCTTTTGGTCAAGGGGGTCCACTGTCCAAACACCACCTGCTTTCTACTTGGTTCCACCTAGCCTCATCGCTATCTGCCTCTCAGACGGCCCGCTGTCAGGATGTGGTGGTTCCATGGTGTAATGGTTAGCACTCTGGACTTTGAATCCAGTGATCCGAGTTCAAATCTCTGTGTAACCTTAGTGGCTTTTTCACGGCGGGGTGGGGACCAACTGAGGTGTTGCGCTATTGCTGTCGTACCTGTGAAATTGGCTGTCTGGAACCGATTCGGAATTGGGAAACATGGGCTCAAAAAGCATAGCCTTCGCTGGCTCTTTGGTATTGCGCTTCTTGGCTGATTGACTTAACTCTCTGCTGCTCAGTGAGAAAAGACAGTGCCTGCCAAGGTGCCATGGTGTAATGGTTAGCACTCTAGACTCTGAATCCAGCGATCTGAGTTCAAATCTCGGTGGGACCTGCTTTTGCCAGGAATGTGCGCAGGATCCCACCAGAAAAAAAAACGTTTCGATAGCAGTGATCCTCAAAAGCACGTCTCGGGAGCAGGAGTGCCCCTTGAAGTGACCGTAAAAGGGCAGGACCCCACGTGGAGAATGCGGTCAACGATCCCGCTACCTCTCGCTTGCGCCTACTGCTTTCCACCGGTTGAGCCAAAGTAAGCCCAAGTAAGCCCACGTGAGCCAATCGCGTTTCCTCCTGTGGCTTACTTTTGACCAATCGCGTTTCCCCTGTGGCTTACTTTTGACCATTCAAGTTTCGCTCCTGTGGCTTACTTTTGACTACTCGCATTTCGTCCCATGGCTTACTTTTGACCAATCACGTTTCTCTCCTCTGGCTTACTTTTGACCAATAGCCGTCGTCGTTATTATGATCGTCATCTTTGCTATAGGTAAGACTATGATGTATCGCTCTGTTTTATTTTAATATCATTTGTTTATATACAGTGTTTATTTCTAGAAAATGACTCGTGCCAATGTAGTTCGCTAGCATGTACAGCATAGGTTATCCTTAGTACCTGTCAACCTGTAACTTTCCCCATGATAAATACAGAGCAAAACATGTCGCTAATGATCAGATAAGTTAAAATCATCGGCCGTTAACGTTAAGCTATATTGATGTCAACAATGATGTGTGTATTGTGTGCGAAGTCATTGCTTCTGGGCCCTATAATTAAACATAATAATTAAACAAAAATTACTTATATTTGGTAATAATACTAGTGACATCTGAGCCTGGGCCCATAGAATCGTTACCAGCCTCCCCCATCAAATTACATTCTTCATATTCAAAACCAGTGCTGTTTTAGCCGTCGGCACTCAAATATTATTTCTGGATATTCGCACGAGTAAGTGATAGTTTCGTTTTGGAACTGAGCCATTGACAGGCTGTTACCTTGATTGTCTGAGCGAATTACAAAGGTGAACAGAACATATATAAGCTCAGGTCGATCAGTTAGTTTGCTAGGAGAAGCGCACAGAGAGTGAAGGAACGCATTGAAGCCGCGTGTAAGTGTTTTTTTTTTTTTAAATTACTCAGTTTGCTGGATTTGCTCAGCGTAGTACACTCTATCAAGTGGATATATTTCGATTCTGTAGTTATTTTTGGATTTATCATTTTACTGGCTAAGATAATTGTATTTGAATCAAAACCAGTGCTGTTTTAGTCGTCGGCACTCAAATATTATTTCTGGATATTCGCAAGAGTAAGTGATAGTTTCGTTTTGGAACTGAGCCATTGACAGGCTGTTACCTTGATTGTCTGAGCGAATTACAAAGGTGGACAGAACATATATAAGCTCAGGTCGATCAGTTAGTTTGCTAGGAGAAGCGCACAGAGAGTGAAGGAACGCATTGAAGCCGCGTGTAAGTTTTTTTTTTTTCCAAATTACTCAGTTTTCTGGATTTGCTCAGCGTAGTACACTCTATCAAGTGGATAAATTTCGATTCTGTAGTTATTTTTGGATTCATAATTTTACTGGCTAAGATAATTGTATTTGAATCAAAACCAGTGCTGTTTTAGCCGTCGGCACTCAAATATTATTTCTGGATATTCACACGAGTAAGTGATAGTTTCGTTTTGGAACTGAGCCATTGACAGGCTGTTACCTTGATTGTCTGAGCGAATTACAAAAGTGTCCTCACCTGTTCTGAGTGTAGTGAAGACCGAAGAGTGTAAAGACCATCGACTCTACTCGGCGCGACTCCACTCGAGCAAGGACACGACAAGGCACTTAATAGTTTTCCTTCTACTTTGTCCACTTTGTGTTTCCATCTGTTTATTTATCTAACCCCTATTCACTATGTGCTTCCAAATTGCTACCATTATCACATACACCCGTAAGTCACGCATAATCTGCAAAGTGTACCTATTTCCTCTGCTACATTAATGTCCATTCCAATTGGTCTGTGGAATTGCCAGTCTGCTGTAAACAAAGCAGACTTTATTCCATCTATTTCCGCTCATTCATGTCTCAGTCTCATGGCTCTAACTGAAACCTGGATCAAACCAGAAGACACTGCCACTCCTGCAGCTCTCTCAGATAATTTCACTTTTTCACACACCCCACGCCCAATTGGGAGGGGTGGAGGTACTGGTTTGCTCATCTCACATGATTGGAAATTTGAGCCCATTCCTTCTCTATCTGGCAACTGCTCATTTGAATCACACTCAATCACTATCACTCACCCGGCTAAAATCCATGTTGTAGTTATTTATCGCCCTCCAGGTCAACTGGGGAACTTCTTGGAGGAGTTGGATATTTTACTCTCTCACTTCCCTGAGGATGGCACTCCTCTGGTACTGCTTGGTGACTTCAACATCCACCTTGATAAACCCCAGGCTGCTGACTTCACCACTCTTTTGACCTCATTTGACCTTAAGCGAGTATCTACTACAGCTACTCACAAATCAGGTAACCATCTGGATCTGATCTACACACGCTGCTGCTCCACAGACAACACTTTAGTTACTCCACTGCACACCTCAGATCACTTTCTCATCACTCTTAACCTCATACTGACTCCAGACACAACACACACTCCTCCGCAGATCACCTTTCGGCGTAATCTACGCTCGCTCTCTCCCTCCCGTCTATCCACTATGGTTTCATCCTCACTCCCTCCACCTGCTCAGTTCTCAGCACTAGACACTAACAGTGCTACTGACACTCTTTGCTCCACTCTAACATCCTGCTTAGACAACCTCTGTCCCCTTCATCCAGGCCAGCCCGCACCACCCCCTCTGCCCCCTGGCTGTCCGATGTTCTTCGTGAACATCGCTCTGGACTCCGGGCAGCAGAGAGGAAGTGGCGCAAAACTAAAAACGCTACTGACCTAACCCTGTATCAGTCTCTTCTCGCTTCTTTCTCTACTAATGTATCCACTGCTAAAACTACATACTACCACAACAAAATCAACAGCTGCTCCAACTCTTGTGCACTTTTCAAAACATTCTCTTCGCTCCTTTGTCCTCCCCCCCCCCCCCTCCTTCGTCAAACCTTACTGCTGATGACTTTGCATCATTCTTTACAAACAAAACCTCTTCCATCAGCAGCCAATTCTCCACACCACAAACCGACACACACATCTCAACGACCATCACACCCACGCTTCCCTCCTTCTCTCTGCTCTCTGAAGCAGATGTCTCCAAACTCATCCTTTCCAATCATCCCACTACATGTCCGCTTGATCCTATCCCCACTCACCTCCTTCAGGCCATTTCTTCTTCTGTTACTCCTGCACTCACTCACATTGTCAACACCTCTCTTCACACCGGGACTTTCCCCACAGCATTTAAGCTGGCTCGGGTAACCCCACTGCTTAAAAAAACCTCTCTAAACCCAGCACTTTTAGAAAACTACAGACCGGTATCCCTTCTACCTTTCATTGCAAAGACACTTGAGCGGGCTGTGTTTAATCAGCTCTCTACGTTTCTTGAACAGAACAATCTCCTGGACATCAACCAATCCGGTTTCACTGCCCTGCTCTCAGTTACGGAGGCACTGAGACAGGCAAGAGCAGCCTCCAAATCCACAGTACTTATCTTACTGGATTTGTCTGCTGCTTTTGACACAGTTAATCACCAGATCCTCCTGGCAACTCTCATGAAGATGGGCATCTCAGGAACCGCTCTCCAGTGGTTCAAGTCTTACCTCTCAGGTAGGTCCTTCAGGGTGTCATGGAGAGGTGAAGTGTCTAAGTCACATCATCTAGCTACTGGAGTTCCCCAGGGCTCAGTGCTTGGACCACTTCTCTTATCCATCTACATGTCATCATTGGGATCGGTCATTCAGAAACATGGCTTTTCCTATCACTGCTATGCCGACGACACTCAACTCTACTTCTCATTTCAACCTGATGATCCATCGGTTGGTGTTCGTATCGCTGCCTGCCTAACAGACATTTCAGCCTGGATGAAGGAACATCACCTGCAACTCAACCTTGCAAAGACAGAACTGCTTGTGGTCTCAGCCAAACCAGCACTGCATCACAATCTCTCCATTCAGCTAGGATCATCAACCATAACTCCGTCCAGGACAGCCAGGAACCTTGGGGTTGTGATTGATGATCAGCTAAAATTCACTGACCACATCACTGCAACAACCCGGTCCTGCAGATTTGCACTATTCAACATTAGGAAGGTTAGACCCTTCCTATCAGATCATGCCACACAACTACTGTTCCAAGCTCTCGTTCTCTCCAGACTGGACTACTGTAATGCTCTTCTTGCGGGCCTTCCGGCATGCACTACCAAACCCTTGCAACTGATCCAGAATGCAGCGGCGAGGTTGGTCTTTGGTGAGCCGAAGAGAGCACACGACACGCCTCTCCTCATCAGTCTGCACTGGCTACCAATATCCGCTTGCATTAAATTCAAGACACTGGTGCTCGCCTTCAAAACATCCACTGGCTCTGCACCAATATACCTAAACTCGCTCGTTCAGACTTACACACCCTCCAGGAACTTGCGTTCTGCCAGTGAACGACGCCTTGTGGTGCCATACCAAAGAGGCATGAAATCGCTGTCACGGACCTTTTCCTGGACCGTTCCCACCTGGTGGAATGACCTGCCTATCTCAATTTGTACGGCCGAGTCTGTGGCCATTTTCAAAAAACGTCTAAAGACACATCTTTTCCAGCAACACCTGACCGATCGAGAATAGCACTTATCATTCTATTCATTGTCTGTCTGTCTAATTTATAAAAAAAATAAAAAATAAAAAATAAAAAAAACTCTGTTCTGTGCTAGACTAACTGAGACTTGTTACAGCACTTGCATATTGCTGATATTGTTGCCCTTCGACTGCTCTACCTGCTTCTATTGCCCTCATTTGTAAGTCGCTTTGGATAAAAGCGTCTGCTAAATGACTAAATGTAAATGTAAATGTAATATTCGACTTTACATAATTAATATATCAGGGATTCCTGTCCTCTGTTGAAAACTCATCATCAGGCCAGTTTATGGTCATGGCCATGTTTATATTACCACAGTAATATGGTTACGTGTAGCATGTTATAATGCCGTTACACACACTTTTTTTTTTTTTTTTTTTTTTAGCTACTAGGACAGGACATAATGAGACAGAAATAACAAAACAACAGTGTACATACAAAGCAAAAACATCAAAGTTTTTGTTTTACATGTGATTATGTGAAGTGTGTGTTGGTCTGTGGAATTGTGTATGTGTACCTTTCTATCTGTCATGCATCTTAATATATATATATATATATATATATATATATATATATATATATATATATATATATATATATATATATATATATATATATATATATATATATTTTTTTTACTCACTTAACATACAGGTATCGCTTCGATTTCTAGAGGTAATAGTCTCTTTCTTACGTGTAGCATGTTATAATGTCGTTACACACACACTTTCAACAAAAAAAAAAACTCCAGTGCCTCCAGTGCCTCTGCACGTCTACCCACAGCCGCCAGTGCCTCTGCACCTGCAGCCATCCGAACTGGTGTACAGCAGTAGTTGTGTATGTGTTCCTCTCTATCTTTTTTTTAGCTACTAGGACAGGACATAGTGAGACAGCTATAACCAAACAACATTGTGAATACACAACAAAAACATCAAAGGTTTGGTTTTAAATTTGATTATGTGAAGTGTGTGTTGGTCTGTGAAGTTGTGTATGTGTTCCACTCTATCTTTTTTTTAAGCTACTAAGACAGGACATAATGAGACAGATATAACCAAGCAACATTGTAAATACACAACAAAAACATCAAAGTTTTGGTTTTTACATGTGATTATGTGAAGTGTGTGTTGGTCTGTGAAGTTGTGTATGTGTTCCTCTCTATCATTTTTTAGCTACTAGGACAGGATATAGTGAGACAGCTATAACCAAACAACATTGTGAATACACAACAAAAACATCAAAGGTTTGGTTTTAAATTTGATTATGTGAAGTGTGTGTTGGTCTGTGAAGTTGTGTATGTGTACCTCTCTATCTATTTTTAGCTACTAGGACAGGACATAGTGAGACAGATATAACCAAGCAACATTGTAAATACACAACAAAAACATCAAAGTTTTGGTTTTTACATGTGATTTGTGAAGTGTGTGTTGGTCTGTGAAGTTGTGTATGTGTTCCTCTCTATCTTTTTTTAGCTACTAGGACAGGACATAGTGAGACAGCTATAACCAAACAACATTGTGAATACACAACAAAAACATCAAAGGTTTGGTTTTAAATTTGATTATGTGAAGTGTGTGTTGGTCTGTGAAGTTGTGTATGTGTACCTCTCTATCTTTTTTTTAGCTACTAGGACAGGACATAATGAGACAGATATAACCAAACAACATTGTAAATACAAAGCAAAAACATCAAAGTTTTGGTTTTTACATGTGATTATGTGAAGTGTGTGTTGGTCTGTGAAGTTGTGTATGTGTACCTCTCTATCTGTCATGCATCTTAATATAATATATATATATATATATATATATATATATATATATATATATATATATATATATATATATATATATATATATATATATATATATATATATATATATATATATATATATATATAGTTACACACTTATCGTACAGGTACTGTTCGATTTCTTGAGGTAATAGTCTCTTACTGATTTTCATTTCAGAAAATGTACGCATACCCTGTTTTTCGCCGCCAAACGCCAACATCAAACCGACTCCTCATGGCGCCATCGGCAGAGGCAAAGCGCCTTGAAAATGTGGAGTCTGGAAGGGCCAAACCGAAAGAGGAGATGCTGACAGAGGCCAGTACATATGTCCGCACAAACAGTGGAGACCCCAGTGACCAGTTTTTAGTACTGGCTCACTGCAAACTTCAGTTTGGGAAGTACCAGGGCCAGCGATTTAGATGGCTCCTGGAAAACTCACTGGGTTATGCTGTTTATTTGGTGCTCAGCATTTCCACTGAGCAAGCACACACAAACCCATTATCAGAAAATAAACAACTGTTCCTACAGTACACTACTTACATTAGAGAGATGGCAGAGGAAGTGGAGAAGTACAAGAGGAAGCAGGAAATGCAAGCAGAAACCCGGGCAACTGGAGACCAGGGCTGCTTGATGGTGGAGTTTGGTGACTTCCAGGGTCGGTCCATGAAGGATGTCTATGAGGACCAGAGCAAGGAGGCAAAAGACCTCATCAGGTACCTGGTTAAGGCAGATGCCAGGCCCAACACCAACATGGCCATTTTCAAGGCGTACGTCCTGAAAAGACAGGCTTCTGCTGTGGGCACCGGTGTACATCAGCTTGCACGTCCACCTGCAGCCGCCAGTGTCTCTGTACCTCCACCCACAGCCCCCAGTGCCTCTGCACGTCCACCTGCAGCCGCCAGTGTCTCTGTACCTCCACCCACAGCCTCCAGTGCCTCTGCACGTCTACCCACAGCCTCCAGTGCCTCTGCACCTGCATCTGCAGCCGCCAGTGCCCCTGCACCTGCAGCTGCCAGTGTCTCTGTACCTCCAACCACAGCCTCCAGTGCCTCTGCACCTCCACCCACAGCCTCCAGTGCCTCTGCACGTCCACCTGCAGCTGCCAGTGTCTCTGTACCTCCACCCACAGCCGCCAGTGCCTCTGCACCTGCACCTGCAGCCATCCGAACTGGTGTACAGCAGACCGCCACTGTGAAAGCGCTGTTGGCGCGTGGCAAACATTTGTCTCCTTCACTTCTGGCGAGAAAAATCATGTCACCAGTTAAACCCCGTGAGTAGTGAGTGTGAATATTGAATTTCCCATACAGCAGTTCTACATGTATTCATTTATTGTTATGGCAAACTTGTCATGTTTCCAGATCCATTACTGCAGTCCACTTTACCTCCTCCAGCAGCAGAACCTCCAGCCAAACGTTTGGCCCAAAGGCAGCTTTTCACTATTGGTAAGTAAGCACCATCTTACATACGTTTGTCTTTGTGTATTGTTCACAGTAATAGTTTTAACATTTGTGCTCCAGGCACTTCTGTTCCCACTGCTGAAGATGATGATGAGGAGCTGGTATTTGCTGCATCACAACGCGAAGCACAGCTAAATACAGGTGTGGCATATGACACAAATGCAAATATTGGTAACACGTTCAGTTATAACTCACTTATAAGTTATTTGTTAATGATTAATTAATCATTTACAAAACGTGACTATACAATAATTAATAAGTAATATGCTAACCATTTATAAATGTTTTGTTAATTCAGTTATAAGACACTTATAAGTTATTGGTTTAATGATGAACTAATAATTTACTCTAAACATGACTATATAAATATAACTTATTAAAAAGTGGTTTGCAAACACTATACAAATGTGCTGTAAATTATGTTAAAAAAATTATAAATCATTAAATAAATCAAACAGATCAATAGCAGATGGTTGATGAGTTATTAGTTGATCCACTATTTTTACTATTTACGTATTTAGGTCAAACTTGTTTCAGTATCATCTCTGACAATGGTTAATCTTGAACAAATTATAAATAGACCATTAGTAAATGATCAGTATAAGCTTGTCTGTTCAAAAGCACAAACATGCAGAATGCTAAAACAGCATTTTTTTAAGGGGATACACATTTATAAATGTCTTACAGTCTGGGGATTCAGGTGGGTTATGATAAATCCTTTGATCTAGTGATAATGTGAACCAGTTTCACCTTCCACCGATGCTCATATCCAGTGCAAAGCGGTTAAAGGGCCCTATTTTAACGATCTGAAACGCAAGTGTCAAAGCGCGAAGCGCAAGTAACTTTGTGGGCAGGTCTCGGCGCTGTTGCTATTTTCCCGGCGGGATAAATGGCTCTTGCGCCCGGCGCAAATCTAAAATGGGTTGGTCTGAAGTAGCTTCATTATTCATAGGTGTGGTTTGGGCGTAACGTGAATAAACCAATCAGAGCGTCATCCAACATTCCCTGTAAAAGCAGGTGCGCAAGTTCCATTATGGATTGCTATTATTATGGCGTATATACCAGGCGCACGCCAGGAGCGGTTCACAGCCGAGGAGACTGATGTTCTTGTAAGAGCAGTGAAAGACAGAGAAGTTGTGTTGTATGGGGATGGGAGAAACCCACCCAAAATAGCGTCAGTTAAACAGGCGTGGGAGGAAATAGCCACAATTGTTTCATCCGCTGGCATCCCCAGGACGTCGCACCAGTGCCGCAAGCGCTACAATGACATCAGAAGACGGGGAAAGTCCAAGCTTGCCAGCATCAATCGGGCACGCCGTGTAACGGGAGGTGGATCTGCCTCTACTCAGGACCTGACGCCAGCAGAGGACATCGCTGCGTCCACCCTCACCGATATCATGGTTCTTGACGGACAAACCAATTTGTTAGATGTCCTTATATACATATATGTCTTGCCAGAAGTTGCCACTATTGGGCAAACAGGTCTCCTTAATTATTAGACTACAATTAGCCTGAATAATTTGTAAGCTAGATTTATGCCTATTTTTTCACATCTTCGTGGCACACCACAATGATTTCCGTCATCTCATGTGTTAATATTTTTTAGTGTAACAATTTATGATTTACAAAAATAACTGTTGCATCTGTGTAGATTACATGAGCAAAGTGTATGCGCGTTGTGCACGCTATACATTATGGTCAAGCATGCGCCCTTAAAATAGCATAATGAACAACGCGCCACTGACTTTAGACTAGGTTTTTTCTGGTCAGTGGCGCAATTGTTTAATGGAACGGCAAAATAGCACCAGGGATTGTTTGCGCCGGAACACGCCTCCTTTTTTGCGCTGAACCGCCCAGGTAGCGCAAGTTCATTCACTAGTTTAGCGACGTGCTTCTGTGGAGGGAAAAGCGCGCTTTGCGCGGGTGCAAAATAGGAATGACACATGCGTCGGTGTACAAAGTCAATTGCGCTGGGTGCAAGATAGGGCCCAAAGACTCCATGTGTGTCAGAGAAGACAGTGGTCTATACCCTCACCAGTCAGCACCTACACTGCAGGACACACTACGAAGTGTTCAACACCTGTTATAGATGATGTGTAAACGCATGAATAAATAATTTACAAAGCTTTCTGCATCCCCTAATCTAAAGTGTAAACCATTCATCGCTTGTAAATTTTCAGAATACATATCGTCTCAAAGCAGCTTTACAGAAAATGCATGCATCTGCATTACAATTTAGAGTGATTTGTTATCAGAGGAGACTGTGCCCAAGTTATGTATTTCAGAAAATATACAATCACAGTCAGCTAAAAATGTATTATAAACAATGTAATAATTTAAGGCAGAAACAATGGGCTCATTGAAGTAAAGAAACGTTGTTAATAATGATTAGGGTATATAGAAAAGGTTTGTTGGTGGTAGAGTCGGAGTTGTCTCTTCACAGGTGTTGGTCATCTGAAGTCTCTCTAGTTACCTCGGGATGGGCGTCCCGAGATAAAACAGAACAGAAAAATAATTAGTGTAGCTGCTGTTCAAGGCATTAAGCAAAGACAATCATGTGCACTGATGTAACTGGAGTATAGGCTATGATATTCATTATGTGAATGCTTGGCTAAAGAGATGCGTCTTTAATCTAGATTTAAACTGAGAGAGTGACTCTGAGCCCCGAACATTATCAGGAAGGCTATTCCAGAGTTTAGGTGCCAAATATGAAAACATTCTTACTTCTTTAGTGGACTTAGATATCCTAGGTATTACCAGAAGCCCAGAGTTTTGTGATCTTAAAGAGCGTGATGATTGTAGGGCAATAGATGATCAGTTAAATACACAGGAGCTAAACTGTTTAGGGACTTATAGGCCCGTAGGAATACTTTATAATTGACACAGAACTTAACAGGTAACCAGTGTAGAGATGATAAAATTGGTGTTATATGATCATATTTTCTTGACCTATTAAGAACTCTAGCAGCTGCATTTTGTAGTAATTGTAGCTTGTTTATTGATGATGCAGGACAACCAGCTAGTAATGCATTACAGTAACCCAGACTTATATATATATATATATATATATATTAGGGATGCACCGAATCCAGGGTTCGGGTTCGGATTCGGCCGAATATTGAGCTTTTTGACTGGGTTCGGTTTCTGCCGAACCTCAGAATTTATTTCCACCGAACCCGAACCCTAGGCTTGCACTATGCGCGCCCCGCTGGTCGAACGTAATGACGCCGCTGCTGAAAGTGAAAATGGAACTCATGAACAGAAAACGTGGCAGTATACTTTAAGTCAAAAGAAGGCGATTCAAGTTGAGCTATACGCGTTCAATTTGCAATGCCGATTTGTCTCGTGATGACAAGGACCCTAAACAACAGCCGCTGTTAAAACATTTGCATATGAAACATCCGAGAGAATACGAGTTGTGCATGAAGGAATCTACAGACAGCAGCCAAAATGTATTTTATTTTACTGTGCAAACAGCCTATTGATCTATAGATCAGATCAAATATAAATAAAATTAATAAAATATATAGGCCTACACTAAATATTTTTCACTTAAATAATGACCAAATTAAGATGACAAAACGAAAATACACTGAATGCGTAAGCTTTGAAGAACCGGAATTAGGTAAATATAGGTAGATAATATACTATATATCTTTACATATATACTATTCTCTTAAAACTATAATTTCGTTATTTTTACTAACCCAAATAATGCCTCATCCGCTAGGTTGCACGTGAGGGGGAAAAATAGGTTCCTTCCACTTAAGAGTTGAGTTCTTTTTATTTTAATATATCTCTTTACATAAATACTATTTTCTACTTTAAAAAAAAAAATAACTTCGTTATTTTACTAACCCAGTGTTTTGTATGTGAATGCTGTTTCACGTGAATATTACCACAGGAGTGAAGCACAAAGCTTTTTTTAGCCTAGAAAGGAAATAATGGTCAGATAGCACTTTTTCATTCTGTTTTCGATCTGGATCTGGTCACTCGATTTTCCGTGATTTTGAACAATAGGCCTAGTCCATTTTATCCCAATGGACATGGACATCTCAATCATTCTTATCCCAAATCTTCACTCACGTCACCATTTTCGCAGGGGATTATAAACGTTACTTCCTTTCGTTTTCTTATAATTAAGTCTATTATAACTATTCACATCGTTTACTGTGGGAAAGTATAAAAAACACTGTAAGACGAATACCTTTTTACTTCAAATTTTATTTAACACAGTTTGTTCTTGTTATTAAACTTGGTAAGGCGCGTCAAGTTTGGTTTATTTGAATAGCGCATTTCACACACGCCGGTGATTCCGGAGTTTCGTTTTCTCTGGCAGTGAATAATCAAACATTGCCTAAATGTCTTGACCCTGTGGAAAATAAAATCCGCTCTTCAGACCTTTTACAACAAGTGTTGCTTTGCAACATCAGTAGAACATATGAAGACGAAGATATTCAAGAAGGTGTCTATTCAGTGTCCCATTCCTCTCAAAGCGCAGAGCGGTATATGACGCATCTTTGCGGGGAAATAGTATGAATCAAATATTTTTCTAACTAATATTTAATTTTCATATATTCTTGAGGTTACCATTATTTACTGAAAATCGTTTTTGTTTTATAGGCTGTGTTGTTTCACTGACGGAAGTGCTAAAATAAACACGCATGCTTATGGATCTTTCAGCCTCAAATGATTTCAAAATGTAGGCTATATATATCTGACATAGACTACAGTATTTAAAATAGCATATGCATTAGTTACATTCTCAATTTAATTTACAGAGCAATCCCTGCTAAGTTTTTAGTTTAACTAATACTATAGAAGAGGATTAGTGTGTGTCGCACACAACAGACTCGCAACGGGAGCGTGGCATCACGATGGTGGCACAACGCTAGCGCGCGCCTCCTGCGCTCTCCGTTGGGTTGTTCTTTGAAACGACAGAGGACAACTCGGGGTAATTTTTCTATAAACCATCATGAAATAGCGTCGAGAAGAACATACACGACAATGTTTACTTTAGTAAACTTGACCAAAACAGTTAATGGTCAATAGCATCCCTACACTGCTGTGGACGTTGTTAACTTCATTAATGTGTTTACTGTGATAATGGACTGCGGATGAGAGTAGGATTCGGTATTCGGTTTCGGATTCGGCCGAATCTTAACCAGTGGATTCGGTATTCGGCCGAACCCCAAAAATCTGGATTCGGTGCATCCCTAATATATATATATATATATATATGGATATACAGTATAGCATACCACTTAATAATAATTTATGAATGTATTAAGTAATAATTAATAAATTACTTATAACTGAATTAACAAAACATTTATAAAATGTTAGCATATTACTTATTAAACATTTATAAATGTATAGTCTTGTTTTGTAAATTCATCAACTAATAACTTATAAGTGACTTATGACTGAACATTATTATAAAGTGTTACCCAAATGTTATAAAAATGTTTTGTGAAAACACAACAAAAAAAATCAACATTTTTAAATATTTTTTGTTTAAAATACAGAATTATGTCACATCATGCCTCAAGCGGGATGCATTCTTTGAGTGCACTTCTTCAAAACCTTAAGGATGTCCAAAGGTGTAAGGGTATTTATTTGCCAGATCCTCCACATCATCACCCACCAGCTGAGCTTCCAAGTCACTGGAAAGATCATCTTCCACCTTTCCAGCATGAGTGGATCCGGAACACACTATTTAAGGCCAACCGTCGAACCGGCAAGCCAGAACTAGTGTCCCAGCTGAAGCTTTGGTGGTATCCTCCTCAGCCCCATTTAATTAACACTCAGCCGCCCGCCTCACACGACCTCTTCTTCTGTCGGCCCCTTTTCTTATGGATGCCGCTGAAGATGTGGTTATATCCCCTTGTCTGTGTTCGCCCAGACTGTGTAAAGCACAGACTAACAGCGGCAGGACTTTATCGCACCGTGCGCAAGGTCTTGGACATCGACGGGTGGTATGACCTTGCCACTGAGTATCTGGAATGCAAACGCTGCAAAAAGAAATATCCTGCCTGGTCCGAGGACATCTTAGGACAGCTGGATATGGGCCACCGCAGTCAGTTTCCAGCTTTGCTGACATACAGGTAATTCTTAATGACAATCATTCATTATTAGGCGCTTTTATTTGTGTTATTTTTTTTAACCAACCAAAGCATTTGCATTATTATACTGTTGTTTCCTTAGATACTCATGTGACAACCGGGTGCTGAGGATGATGAGGGAGAGGACACTGGGCAACAGTGTGACTCAGCTTTACAAGAAGCTGATGGAGCAACACAGTGAGGCATGGACACAGCGTGTCCTGCAGTACCTGACTGCCTGTGAACCATTCACAAGGTCCTCCCTTGTGCAGCCTCCTGTGTTTGCTGAGCCTCCCCCTTTACCTGCCCTACCTAAACCTAAGTGGCTGTTAGCCGTGTACGCCAGGGATGTTCTGGGGCGTCTGCACGAGGTGAAGGGCAAAATTACATCCGTCTTTGGCTGTGTTCTCAAGATGGACTTCACAAAAAAGGTATCACAGCCCTGTTTGTATCCAGAAATTTGCCAGATATGGATATGTATGCATGCATAATGAACACAGTTTTTGACCCTTTTATTTTTCCCTATAGGTCACAAAGAAACTCGCTGGTGCTGCTTCAGGAACAGCTGCCTGGTGCACAAATGTGGGTAACGAACACGGCCAAGTCCTTGTCTCTGTGCTGACAGCTGCCGAGGGACATGGACTGGACTCCATGGCAGCTGGCCTGATGAAACGCTACCGAGAGGCAGGAGAGGCAGCCCCAAAAGTTATGTACGTGGACAGAGATTGTTGCAGTCAGCATGGCCAGTCTCGAGTGAAGGTCCTGTTTTCGGAGTGGGATGAGCTTGAAGTGCGCCTTGACATCTGGCATTTCATGCGGCGATTTGCTGCAGGTGTCACGACAGAGGCTCATCCACTCTATGGGATCTTCATGGCACGTCTGTCCACGTGCATCTTTCAGTGGGATCCAGAGGATGTGGCTGCTCTTCACCATGCAAAGGAAGGTGAGCTGGCGGCAAAGAAGACTGGCCACATCGCAGGAAAGGCGGTCAGTGCTCGCATTACCCGGAGGGAGTTGGCACTGCACTGCCGGAGGAGGACCAGGGGGGTGGAGGAGTCGACCAGATCAATTGGATCACTGATTGATCTGTTTGACAGTGCGGCGGGGAAGGACACTCTGGGAGTTCCTCTGCTGGACCACGAACGGATCCAGCGGATATGGAAAGAACAGCAGAAGCACGTACAGTGTATCCAAGACCCAGAGAACTTTCCGCTGTACATGAAGACAGGGACACTGAAGAAAGGCGGTGTGGAGCTGTGCTGCTACAGGTGTGCCCGTGGCTCTACCTCCTTGGAGTCATTCCACCTCCATCTGAACCGTTTTATTCCAGGTATTACATACATATGGATTACTAATTTAAAATATAAGCACTGTAACTGCTTCCATTACTTTGAAGTAATGTCACTTTAATAAATGTCACACTCTACAGTAATGTTAGTTATTTTCTGATGTCATAAGCATTGACAAAGCTGTCTTGCCTGACAATCACTAGTAACTCTTGTTATAATGACAATTTTTAATGTATTTGCATAACTCTGTTACATGTAACCAGTTACTTCATAGCACATCATGTGTAGTACATATGTGACGTATTAAACCAATTTTTTGTTTATTTAACTTTTAGAAACCAGTGCCAGTGACGCGCATTTTCAGGCGTATCTCCTTGAGGGCTTGATGCGTTGGAATGATGACCGGATGGATGACGCCATAAAAGGACCTTCATCAATCCGGTCATATGGCAGTGCCATGAGAGAGGCTGTGGACCAGCTTAGCCGGACTGTCTTTGGGAAGCCCTGGGATGAGCGCTATCGGCCTCCTGGAGCATATACAGGTAAGAAATTCATTAATTTGTTCTTTTGTAATATTCTACTAAGTTATCTATTTAGCCTTTAATGTACTAGACAAAATATTAAATAACTCCTATTATGGATTTCTGAAAATTAGCTTTCATGTAGTAAGTAAAAAAAAAAAGGTGTACAATTTTATTTACATAGCACTTTTAACACTACAATGCACAAAGTGCTTTACACAATATCATTGAAATACATTATTGAAGAGCTATACACAATACATGAAGAAACAAAATATAATTTAAAATATCAAAACCCAAACTACACAAAAAAAGACACTAAATACTAAAAGCATGTCTATACATGTATATTTTCAGATGACATTTAAAAACAGACACTCAGATGTTCTAATATTTTTCTATTATACACTCAGATGTTCTAATATTTTTCTTGTTCTAATTTTTTTACTTCCTGCTTCGCTACTGTTCGGACGCTCTTGCTTACTGCTCCGCGCTTTTCTCTATCGCTTCTATATTTTACAACTTCAGCAAATCAGCACAGTGCTCAAACGACTAAGCTTGACTCCAATGATAAAATTAGATACTCTGGTGACTGAATTCCTAAACAAAAAGCGGAATATTTCAACCGACCAGCCTCCCACTGCCTCCAGCTTACATTCCGGAGAAGGGAAAACACAGCTGCCTACATTCAAAAGGATAAGAAAATGCCTCTTCTAGAATCTACTTGCTGCACAAACTGCCACAGACTTTTACAAAGGATTGCAGTTCTTGAAACAAAGTTATTTGCGGAACCATCCAACCAGACGAATCACACAGCAGAGCTTCATCATGATCGCCCTCTGCACACTGCCGGTGAGTCCCATAAATGTAGTGCTACTCAACATGTAGAGAAACAAGTAACTGATCAACGCACTAATCGATGGAACAAACAGGGAGCAAGACCAAAAGGCACTCGAGACATCAGATTGTCACGAGCGTCACATATTGCCGCAGTAGCATGCTCCCAGACACAAGGATTGCAAACACTAGTTTTCTACCACCAAATATACATCTTGAAAACAGATTTGAAGTGCTAATGAATGTGGGTGAGGAATCCCCAAACGTGATAAATGTGACCGAACACAGATTGAATCAGCCCGCAGCTAACACTAATGCTAACAGGCGCTCAAGGTCGAGCAGACAGCGGCCCTCAGCTCAGAGCGCAGCTGAGCCCAGGACTCTGATAGTGGGCGACTCAACAATCAGAAACATTAGCAGCAGGGATACAACTGTGTGCTGCCTTCCACAAGCAACAGTTTCTGATGTAAACAGGGAACTTAAGAACATTCTGATGAAACACAAGACTGCAAATCGACTTATCATTCATGTGGGAAAGAACAATATTCAGAGAGAGGAGTCAGAACTCCTAAAGAGGGATTTCAATGAACTTTTTGAAACACTTAGAAAACTGAAAGTTCAGCCGTTCATCAGTGGACCACTTCCAGCAAAAGGAACAAATAGGTTCTCATGGCTACTTGGGCTTAATACATGGCTGCAAAAAACCTGCAACATGAAGGGAGTGAACTTTATCGACAATTTTAATCTCTTCTGGAGTCAGAGACAACTGTTTACATCAAATGGCCTCCACCCAAACAAACTCGGTGCAAGAGTGCTAAAGGACAATATTTATTTTTCCCTTCATCATCCTTCAGCTGTGTATGCTAACCCACTCAACCTGGATGGCACACACACACCAGTAAAGTACAATCACAGGACTTCATTTCAGCATCTGAATGGACATGCGGTTGATACACCCCACAAGGACAATGATAACACCACGCAGCCACAACAACCACTTCTCATGGACACACTCCCAGCAGAGCCCCGCCCTCAGAGCTCACCACAGACACACTGTGACGGTAACATCTCAGCCCATACTGTGGAGCTTGTGGAGGCACTGGTAAAAATGGGGACCTTCAGGGGTGAGACTGGTGAACTTTTACAACTTATATGTGATATAAGCAATAAGCTGGAAGAAATGTCACTCCTTGAACCGGACGATAACATATTGCAGCTTCCGGTAACACCAGAGAAACAGCCCCCCTCACCAGACATGTTATCCCGCTCTACAGCATCCCCGCTTCTGAGCTTCACAGAGAAAATGGATTTTGTTTATACTGGAAACAGACAATCACACTCGATCACTGCGAGCCCCCAGATATCAACCAAAAGGCGTCAAGCCCCACAACCACCAAAGACTGTAGGTCCAGCTCGCTCTGCCCCTCCTCCTGTGAGATTTCTTCGGTCACAACGCCATGGCACACACCCTCCTCCATCACTTTTGATTTGACACAACATGTACACGGACCCACACATGATCGTGGACACACTCTAGATTTACTTATCAGTAAGGGGCTAAACATTTCATCGATAGTTATTAAGGATGTGGCACTGTCTGATCATTTCTGTATTTTCTTTGATATATCAATCTCTCCTGCCATTGAAACTAGATCTGTCTCTGTCAAAAAGAGATGCTTAAATGAGAACACTAGTGTGCTGTTTATGAAGGCTATATCTCTAACACCAAGCATATCTGCAGACTCTGTTGATTTTCTCTTTGACTCTTTTAACTCAAAAGTTAAGAGTGTAATTGATGATATTGCTCCTGTGAAAGTCAGAAAAAAGAGTGGCAAACAAAAAGCACCTTGGAGAAACTCAACAGCAGTGCAATTAATGAAAATACAATGCAGGAAATCTGAACGCATGTGGCGAAAGACAAAACTTGTTGTCCATTACAACATTTATAAAAACAGTCTTCGTGCTTTCAATGTGGAACTAGGCAAAGCTAGACAGACCTTCTTTTCAAATATTATAAATAGAAACATAAACAACACACGCACTCTTTTTGCTACTGTTGAGAGACTAACAAACCCCCCGAGTCACATTCCCAGTGAAATGCTCTCAGACAGCAAATGCAGTGAGTTTGCTTCCTTCTTCTCCGAGAAAATCATTAATATCAGAAATGCGATCAGCACATCCTTGAGTTGCTCTGAGGTGAGTCAGATCAGACCACAACCTCAGAAAATTATTATGACTGATTTTGAAGAATTTTAGAAGAAACGGTACAGCACCTTAAAACATCAACCTGCGCCCTTGACACACTCCCCACTTCTTTTTTCAAAAGTGTGTTTAACTGTTTAGAAGCAGATCTCCTAGAAGTGGTAAACTCCTCACTTCTTTCTGGGACTTTTCCAAACTCCCTTAAAACTGCAGTAGTAAAGCCTCTCCTTAAAAAGAGAAATCTGGATAACTCCATATTGAGCAACTACAGACCAATCTCAAATCTCCCCTTCATGGGCAAGATCATTGAAAAAGTTGTTTTCAGTCAGCTGAACAAATTCTTGAACTCAAACGGATACTTTGACAATTTTCAATCTGGTTTCCAACCGCATCACAGCACAGAGACAGCGCTCATAAAGATTATAAATGATATTCGCCTCAATACAGATACAGGCAAAACGTCGATTCTGGTACTACTGGACCTCAGTGCCGCATTCGACACTGTTGACCACAACATACTTCTTGACAGGCTAGAAAATTGGGTTGGGCTTTCTGGAATGGTCCTCAAATGGTTCAGGTCATACTTAGAAGGGAGAGGTTATTATGTGAGTATAGGTGACCATAAGTCTGAGTGGACATCCATGACATGCGGAGTCCCACAAGGGTCAATTCTTGCACCACTCCTATTCAACCTGTATATGCTGCCACTCAGCCAAATAATGAAAAATAACAAAATGGCTTACCACAGCTATGCTGACGACACCCAGATCTACTTAGCCCTATCACCAAATGACTATAGCCCCATTGCCTCATTGCATGCATTGATGAAGTTAACAGTTGGATGTGCCAAAACTTTCTTCAGTTAAACAAAGACAAAACTGAAATCACAACATTAGGAAACAAAGATGAAATTCTCAAGGTGAACGCATATCTTGAGGCTAAAGGTCTAAAATCAAAAAATCAAGTCAGGAATCTTGGTGTGATTTTGGAGTCAGACCTGAGTTTCAGTAGTCATGTCAAAGCAATAACTAAATCAGCTTACTATCATCTGAAAAATATTGCAAGAATTAGAAGCTTTATTTCCAGGCAAGACTTAGAGAAACTCGTTCATGCTTTTATCACCAGCAGGGTGGATTATTGTAATGGTCTTCTCACTGGCCTTCCCAAAAAGACCATTAGAAAGCTACAGCTCATACAGAACGCTGCTGCCAGGATCCTGACCAGAACCAGAAAATATGACCATATCACACCAGTCCTCAGGTCTTTACACTGGCTTCCAGTTACATTTAGGATCGATTTTAAAGTACTATTACTTGTATATAAATCACTCAATGACCTAGGACCTCAATACACTGCAGATATGCTGATTAAATACAAACCCAACAGATCACTCAGATCATCAGGATCAAGTCAATTAGAAATACCAAGGGTTCACTCAAAGCAAGGAGAGTCTGCTTTTAGCTATTATGCCAGCCGTAGCTGGAACCAGCTTCCTGAACAGATCAGATGTGCTCCAACAGTAGCCACTTTCAAATCCAGACTCAAAACACATCTGTTTAGCTGTGCATTTACTGAATGAGCACTGTGCCACTGTACGTCCGACTGATTGCACCTTATCTTATGCATTTACTCAATGAGCTCTGTGCTTTGTCCGAACTGCTTGCATAAAATCTGTTATTGTTGACTTATAAAAGATAACCCTAACCCTGATCAAGGGCTAACCCCAACCCTAACCCTGATCAAGGGCTAACCCCAACCCTAACCCTGATCAAGGGCTAACCCCAACCCTAATCCTGCTCAAGGGCTAACCCCAACCCTAACCCTGCTCAAGGGCTAACTCCAACCCTAACCCTGCTCAAGGGCTAACCCCAACCCTAACCCTGATCAAGGGCTAACCCCAACCCTAATCCTGCTCAAGGGCTAACCCCAACCCTAACCCTGCTCAAGGGCTAACCCCAACCCTAACCCTGCTCAAGGGCTAACCCCAACCCTAACCCTGCTCAAGGGCTAACCCCAACCCTAACCCTGCTCAAGGGCTAACCCTAACCCTGCTCACGGTTCAGGTTGAAAAATTAGTTCTTCCATTGTTTCATCATCGATTCGGACTCGCGCTGGGATTTATGTTAAATCAGTGTGTACAATCACTGAGCTTTAGGAAGCCTCTGGACACAATGGGTGTTTTTTTTCTGGAATTCGCGGTAAACCAATCACAACAGACTGGGCCTTCTGACCAATCAGAGCAGAGTAGGCTCGCGGAAAGGAGGGATTTAGAGAGACTGAACGTTTTGGTGATGTGCAATGTATATTATGAGAAAATGAAAGTGTTTTTTGACCTGTGATGCATGTAAACCTGTTGTTTGAGACCTCCAAAACTAAATTAGGAAACTTTCAAATAGCATAATAGGGGCACTTTAAGAACACTTTCTTTTTTCTCATTTTATTCGTGTAGGTGAATTGCTGGGAATGGAGTACCTTTACAGCCAGACTGGCAAAACACTAACTCCAGTGCTCCAGAACCCAGAGGAGGAAGACAGGCTGGTGGAGGAGGTTGATGACCAGGATCTGGAAGATGAGGGGTTTGAGGAACAGATCATGGAGGACATCACAGTTCCAGTGCTGTATGAGGATGACCCCTGCCGTGATCTCGAAAACAGCTCCTCATCTTTGCCTCTGCCTCAGTCCCCAGTATCACTGGCTGAGCCGTCCACATCATCTGGTGGAGAAGGACAGCATCTTGCCCCTGCCCCTTCAGTGCTGTCACAGCCATCTGACACTGTAAGCAGTCTCTCAGATGAGGCTCAGGTAAGACACTTTAAGGGCTTTATATAAGTTCAATCTCATTTTATTCCACATATATTAACATTAATCTGCATTTACTAGGGAGCAGTCATTGGCCCAGATGGCATCGCTGGGTGGGACAAGGTCCAGGATCTGGCTGGTTACCTGGTGGGTCTTCGTGAGGCTCCTTACCTCACTGACCACCAGATGACAGAGGCCATCCAGCTGTGGACAGCTCTCCCTGATTGCGATAAACAGCGGGTCAACTATCAGCCTCGACATCAGCCTCAGTTGACACATGGGCGCTTTAAGGCACCAAAGCGGTCCGGTGTCACACCGGGTGTGGAAAGTGTGAAACGTTGTCTGATTGGACATCCTGGGGGTCCAGCACAGTGGCCCAGCACCAGCCGCTTGGTTGAGGCCATTTGTATGAAGCTGTGTGCTTTACACAAGTCGCCAACCAAGAAGGCTGGAGTTTGCACTCCCAGGTGGTCTAAAATCCTCTCAGATTACCACCACATCCGAGAGCTGGTGCTTAATAGTCGCAGGCTGATGGATGAAACAATGATCCAGCTGTTTGAGCTAAACCAGAGGACACTCATTCAGTGGTAAGCAAGGCACATTATTTGCTTCAAATTAACTGAATAATTCTAAACATATATATAATAAGTAATTTATTTTCAGGTTTCAGCGGCGGCAGAAGAATCAGGAAATGAGTGTCCTCGCTCAGGGACTGACGCCACCTGACCCCATTGCTGTGGCTATTACGCCGCTTCC
>NC_137101.1:38075851-38078351 GCF_949357685.1 Gobio gobio | reverse complement strand
TCTGCTGCTCGGTGAGAAAAGACAGCGCTTGCCAAGGTTCCATGGTGTAATGGTTAGCACTCTGGACTCTGAATCCAGCGATCCAAGTTCAAATCTCGGTGGGACCTGCTTTTGCCAGGAATGTGCGCAGGATCCCACCAGAAAAAAACTTTTCGATAGCAGTGATCCTCAAAAGCACGTCTCGGGAGTGCCCCTTGAAGTGAGCGTAAAAGGGCAGGACCCCACGTGGAGAATACGGGCATCGATCCCGCTACCTCTCGCATGCTAAGCGAGCGCTCTACCATTTGAGCTAATTCCCCTCAACGCCAGAGAGAAGGTGTCCATCTCTCTCAAAAACACCGGCGAGGACCGATCCCTAGCATGTGTGCAGGTGCTGCAGCGGGATTTCCAAAGGCCACAAAGAAAAGAGAGAGTATTTCCTTATTCGCTGGCAACTTTGCACTGGCTACCGTTTAGTTTTAGATTTGATTAAAAGAGTGTGCTTTAAGCCATGCAAACAACAATCTTTGGAGCCAGGCAGCAGCTGGAAGTGCTTCTGAGTCGGCTCGTTGGTCTAGGGGTATGATTCTCGCTTTGGGTGCGAGAGGTCCCGGGTTCAAATCCCGGACGAGCCCGTTCTTCTGCTTTTAATCTCTTCAGCCTCATTAGGGTCACGGGCAAGCAGGATATTTCTGGGAAATTGGTCATCAAACCTTTGCAAAGCGAGGCCGGTTAGCTCAGTTGGTTAGAGCGTGGTGCTAATAACGCCAAGGTTGCGGGTTCGATCCCCGTACGGGCCACTGTTTTGCTCTCTGGGACCTTCAGCTTCTGCTCGTTTCACAAATGATGGCCGGTCTCACAGAAACCCCTGCCTGCAAGCCTGTATCACAGACCTGGCTGAAATAGCTCAGTTGGGAGAGCGTTAGACTGAAGATCTAAAGGTCCCTGGTTCGATCCTGGGTTTCGGCAGAGGAACCATGTTTGTGTGCTTTTTGTCGAGGGGGTCCACTGTCCACACACCACCTGCATTCTACTTTGTTCCACCTACCCTCATCGCTATCTGCCTCTCAGACGGCCCGCTGTCAGGATGTGGTGGTTCCATGGTGTAATGTTTAGCACTCTGGACTTTGAATCCAGTGATCCGAGTTCAAATCTCGGTGGAACCTTAGTGGCTTTTCACGGCGGGGTGGGGACCAACTGAGGTGTTGCGCTATTGCTGTCGTACCTGTGAAATTGGCTGTCTGGAACCGATTGGGAAACATGGGCTCAAAAAGCATAGCCTTCGCTGGCTCTTTGGTATTGCTCTTCTTGGCTGATTGACTTAACTCTCTGCTGCTCGGTGAGAAAAGACAGCGCTTGCCAAGGTTCCATGGTGTAATGGTTAGCACTCTGGACTCTGAATCCAGCGATCCAAGTTCAAATCTCGGTGGGACCTGCTTTTGCCAGGAATGTGCGCAGGATCCCACCAGAAAAAAACTTTTCGATAGCAGTGATCCTCAAAAGCACGTCTCGGGAGTGCCCCTTGAAGTGAGCGTAAAAGGGCAGGACCCCACGTGGAGAATACGGGCATCGATCCCGCTACCTCTCGCATGCTAAGCGAGCGCTCTACCATTTGAGCTAATTCCCCTCGACGCCAGAGAGGTGTCCATCTCTTTCGAAAGCACCGGCGAGGACCGATCCCTAGCATGTGTGCAGGTGCTGCAGCAGGATTTCCAAAGGCCACAAAGAAAAGAGACAGTATTTCCTTATTCGCTGGCAACTTTGCACTGGCTACCGTTTAGTTTTAGATTTGATTAAAAGAGTGTGCTTTAAGCCATGCAAACAATAATGTTTGCAGCCAGGCAGCAGCTGGAAGTGCTTCAGAGTCGGCTCGTTGGTCTAGGGGTATGATTCTCGCTTTGGGTGCGAGAGGTCCTGGGTTCAAATCCCGGACGAGCCCGTGCTTCTGCTTTTAATCTCTTCAGCCTCATTAGGGTCACGGGCAAGCAGGATATTTCTGGGAAATTGTTCATCAAACCTTTGCAAAGCGAGGCCGGTTAGCTCAGTTGGTTAGAGCGTGGTGCTAATAACGCCAAGGTCGCGGGTTCGATCCCCGTACGGGCCACTGTTTTGCTCTTTGGGACCTTCAGCTTCTGCTTGTTTCACAAGTGATGGCCAGTGTCACAGAAACCCCTGCCTGCAAGCCTGTAGTACAGACCAGGCCGAAATACCTCAGTTGGGAGAGCGTTAGACTGAAGATCTAAAGGGCCCTGGTTCGATCCCGGGTTTCGGCAGAGGAACCATGTCTGTGTGCTTTTGGTCGAGGGGGTCCACTGTCCACACACCACCTGCATTCTACTTGGTTCCACCTAGCCTCATCGCTATCTGCCTCTCAGACGGCCCGGTGTCAGGATGTGGTGGTTCCATGGTGTAATGGTTAGCACTCTGGACTTTGAATCCAGTGATCCGAGTTCAAATCTCGGTGGAACCTTGGTGGCTTTTCACGGCGGGGTGAGGACCAACTGAGGTGTTGCGCTATTGC
>NC_137101.1:38043351-38065851 GCF_949357685.1 Gobio gobio | reverse complement strand
TCGAGGGGGTCCACTGTCCACACACCACCTGCATTCTACTTTGTTCCACCTACCCTCATCGCTATCTGCCTCTCAGACGGCCCGCTGTCAGGATGTGGTGGTTCCATGGTGTAATGTTTAGCACTCTGGACTTTGAATCCAGTGATCCGAGTTCAAATCTCGGTGGAACCTTAGTGGCTTTTCACGGCGGGGTGGGGACCAACTGAGGTGTTGCGCTATTGCTGTCGTACCTGTGAAATTGGCTGTCTGGAACCGATTGGGAAACATGGGCTCAAAAAGCATAGCCTTCGCTGGCTCTTTGGTATTGCTCTTCTTGGCTGATTGACTTAACTCTCTGCTGCTCGGTGAGAAAAGACAGCGCTTGCCAAGGTTCCATGGTGTAATGGTTAGCACTCTGGACTCTGAATCCAGCGATCCAAGTTCAAATCTCGGTGGGACCTGCTTTTGCCAGGAATGTGCGCAGGATCCCACCAGAAAAAAACTTTTCGATAGCAGTGATCCTCAAAAGCACGTCTCGGGAGTGCCCCTTGAAGTGAGCGTAAAAGGGCAGGACACCACGTGGAGAATACGGGCATCGATCCCGCTACCTCTCGCATGCTAAGCGAGCGCTCTACCATTTGAGCTAATTCCCCTCGACGCCAGAGAGGTGTCCATCTCTTTCGAAAGCACCGGCGAGGACCGATCCCTAGCATGTGTGCAGGTGCTGCAGCAGGATTTCCAAAGGCCACAAAGAAAAGAGACAGTATTTCCTTATTCGCTGGCAACTTTGCACTGGCTACCGTTTAGTTTTAGATTTGATTAAAAGAGTGTGCTTTAAGCCATGCAAACAATAATGTTTGCAGCCAGGCAGCAGCTGGAAGTGCTTCAGAGTCGGCTCGTTGGTCTAGGGGTATGATTCTCGCTTTGGGTGCGAGAGGTCCCGGGTTCAAATCCCAGACGAGCCCGTGCTTCTGCTTTTAATCTCTTCAGCCTCATTAGGGTCACGGGCAAGCAGGATATTTCTGGGAAATTGTTCATCAAACCTTTGCAAAGCGAGGCCGGTTAGCTCAGTTGGTTAGAGCGTGGTGCTAATAACGCCAAGGTCGCGGGTTCGATCCCCGTACGGGCCACTGTTTTGCTCTTTGGGACCTTCAGCTTCTGCTTGTTTCACAAGTGATGGCCAGTGTCACAGAAACCCCTGCCTGCAAGCCTGTAGTACAGACCAGGCCGAAATACCTCAGTTGGGAGAGCGTTAGACTGAAGATCTAAAGGGCCCTGGTTCGATCCCGGGTTTCGGCAGAGGAACCATGTCTGTGTGCTTTTGGTCGAGGGGGTCCACTGTCCACACACCACCTGCATTCTACTTGGTTCCACCTAGCCTCATCGCTATCTGCCTCTCAGACGGCCCAGTGTCAGGATGTGGTGGTTCCATGGTGTAATGGTTAGCACTCTGGACTTTGAATCCAGTGATCCGAGTTCAAATCTCGGTGGAACCTTGGTGGCTTTTCACGGCGGGGTGGGGACCAACTGAGGTGTTGCGCTATTGCTGTCGTACCTGGGAAATTGGCTGTCTGGAACCAATTGGGAAACATGGTCTCAAAAAGCATAGCCTTCGCTGGCTCTTTGGTATTGCTCTTCTTGGCTGATTGACTTAACTCTCTGCTGCTCGGTGAGAAAAGACAGCGCTTGCCAAGGTTCCATGGTGTAATGTTTAGCACTCTGGACTTTGAATCCAGTGATCCGAGTTCAAATCTCGGTGGAACCTTAGTGGCTGTTCACGGCGGGGTTGGGACCAACTGAGGTGTTGCGCTATTGCTGTCGTACCTGTGAAATTGGCTGTCTGGAACCGATTGGGAAACATGGGCTCAAAAAGCATAGCCTTCGCTGGCTCTTTGGTATTGCTCTTCTTGGCTGATTGACTTAACTCTCTGCTGCTCGGTGAGAAAAGACAGCGCTTGCCAAGGTTCCATGGTGTAATGGTTAGCACTCTGGACTCTGAATCCAGCGATCCGACTTCAAATCTCGGTGGGACCTGCTTTTGCCAGGAATGTGCGCAGGATCCCACCAGAAAAAAACTTTTCGATAGCAGTGATCCTCAAAAGCACGTCTCGGGAGTGCCCCTTGAAGTGAGCGTAAAAGGGCAGGACCCCACATGGAGAATGCGGGCATCGATCCCGCTACCTCTCGCATGCTAAGCGAGCGCTCTACCATTTGAGCTAATTCCCCTCAACGCCAGAGAGAAGGTGTCCATCTCTCTCAAAAACACCGGCGAGGACCGATCCCTAGCATGTGTGCAGGTGCTGCAGCAGGATTTCCAAAGGCCACAAAGAAAAGAGACAGTATTTCCTTGTTCGCTGGCAAATTTGCACTGGCTACCGTTTAGTTTTAGATTTGATTAAAAGAGTGTGCTTTAAGCCATGCAAACAACAATGTTTGCACCCAGGCAGCAGCTGGAAGTGCTTCTGAGTCGGCTCGTTGGTCTAGGGGTATGATTCTCGCTTTGGGTGCGAGAGGTCCCGGATTCAAATCCCGGACGAGCCCGTGCTTCTGCTTTTAATCTCTTCAGCCTCATTAGGGTCACGGGCAAGCAGGATATTTCTGGGAAATTGGTCATCAAACCTTTGCAAAGCGAGGCCAGTTAGCTCAGTTGGTTAGAGCGTGGTGCTAATAAAGCCAAGGTCGCGGGTTCGATCCCCGTACGGGCCACTGTTTTGCTCTTTGGGACCTTCAGCTTCTGCTCGTTTCACAAGTGATGGCCAGTGTCACAGAAACCCCTGCCTGCAAGCCTGTAGTACAGACCAGGCCGAAATAGCTCAGTTGGGAGAGCGTTATGCTGAAGATCTAAAGGTCCCTGGTTCGATCCCGTGTTTCGGCAAAGGAACCATATCTGTGTGCTTTTGGTCGAGGGGGTCCACTGTCCAAACACCACCTGCTTTCTACTTGGTTCCACCTAGCCTCATCGCTATCTGCCTCTCAGACGGCCCGCTGTCAGGGTGTGGTGGTTCCATGGTGTAATGTTTAGCACTCTGGACTTTGAATCCAGTGATCCGAGTTCAAATCTCGGTGGAACCTTAGTGGCTTTTCACGGCGGGGTGGGGACCAACTTAGGTGTTGCGCTATTGCTGTCGTACCTGTGAAATTGGCTGTCTGGAACCGATTGGGAAACATGGGCTCAAAAAGCATAGCCTTCGCTGGCTCTTTGGTATTGCTCTTCTTGGCTGATTGACTTAACTCTCTGCTGCTCGGTGAGAAAAGACAGCGCTTGCCAAGGTTCCATGGTGTAATGGTTAGCACTCTGGACTCTGAATCCAGCGATCCGAGTTCAAATCTCGGTGGGACCTGCTTTTGCCAGGAATGTGCGCAGGATCCCACCAGAAAAAAACTTTTCTATAGCAGTGATCCTCAAAAGCACGTCTCGGGAGTGCCCCTTGAAGTGAGCGTAAAAGGGCAGGACCCCACGTGGAGAATACGGGCATCGATCCCGCTACCTCTCGCATGCTAAGCGAGCGCTCTACCATTTGAGCTAATTCCCCTCAACGCCAGAGAGGTGTCCATCTCTTTCAAAAGCACCGGCGAGGACCGATCCTTGGCATGTGTGCAGGTGCTGCAGCAGGATTTCCAAAGGCCACAAAGAAAAGAGACAGTATTTCCTTGTTCGCTGGCAACTTTGCACTGGCTACCGTTTAGTTTTAGATTTGATTAAAAGAGTGTGCTTTAAGCCATGCAAACAATAATGTTTGCAGCCAGGCAGCAGCTGGAAGTGCTTCAGAGTCGGCTCGTTGGTCTAGGGGTATGATTCTCGCTTTGGGTGCGAGAGGTCCCGGGTTCAAATCCCAGACGAGCCCGTGCTTCTGCTTTTAATCTCTTCAGCCTCATTAGGGTCACGGGCAAGCTGGATATTTCTGGGAAATTGGTCATCAAACCTTTGCAAAGCGAGGCCGGTTAGCTCAGTTGGTTAGAGCGTGGTGCTAATAACGCCAAGGTCGCGGGTTCGATCCCCGTACGGGCCACTCTTTTGCTCTTTGGGACCTTCAGCTTCTGCTCGTTTCACAAGTGATGGCCAGTGTCACAGAAACCCCTGCCTGCAAGCCTGTAGTACAGACCAGGCCGAAATACCTCAGTTGGGAGAGCGTTAGACTGAAGATCTAAAGGGCCCTGGTTCGATCCCGGGTTTCGGCAGAGGAACCATGTCTGTGTGCTTTTGGTCGAGGGGGTCCACTGTCCACACACCACCTGCATTCTACTTGGTTCCACCTAGCCTCATCGCTATCTGCCTCTCAGACGGCCCGGTGTCAGGATGTGGTGGTTCCATGGTGTAATGGTTAGCACTCTGGACTTTGAATCCAGTGATCCGAGTTCAAATCTCGGTGGAACCTTAGTGGCTTTTCACGGCGGGGTGGGGACCAACTGAGGTGTTGCCCTATTGCTGTCGTACCTTTGAAATTGGCTGTCTGGAACCGATTGGGAAACATGGGCTCAAAAAGCATAGCCTTCGCTGGCTCTTTGGTATTGCTCTTCTTGGCTGATTGACTTAACTCTCTGCTGCTCGGTGAGAAAAGACAGCGCTTGCCAAGGTTCCATGGTGTAATGGTTAGCACTCTGGACTCTGAATCCAGCGATCCGAGTTCAAATCTCGGTGGGACCTGCTTTTGCCAGGAATGTGCGCAGGATCCCACCAGAAAAAAACTTTTCGATAGCAGTGATCCTCAAAAGCACGTCTCGGGAGTGCCCCTTGAAGTGAGCGTAAAAGGGCAGGACCCCACATGGAGAATGCGGGCATCGATCCCGCTACCTCTCGCATGCTAAGCGAGCACTCTACCATTTGAGCTAATTCCCCTCGACGCCAGAGAGGTGTCCATCTCTTTCAAAAGCACCGGCGAGGACCGATCCCTAGCATGTGTGCAGGTGCTGCAGCGGGATTTCCAAAGGCCACAAAGAAAAGAGACAGTATTTCCTTATTCGCTGGCAACTTTGCACTGGCTACCGTTTAGTTTTAGATTTGATTAAAAGAGTGTGCTTTAAGCCATGCAAACAACAATGTTTGCACCCAGGCAGCAGCTGGAAGTGCTTCTGAGTCGGCTCGTTGGTCTAGGGGTATGATTCTCGCTTTGGGTGCGAGAGGTCCCGGATTCAAATCCCGGACGAGCCCGTGCTTCTGCTTTTAATCTCTTCAGCCTCATTAGGGTCACGGGCAAGCAGGATATTTCTGGGAAATTGGTCATCAAACCTTTGCAAAGCGAGGCCAGTTAGCTCAGTTGGTTAGAGCGTGGTGCTAATAAAGCCAAGGTCGCGGGTTCGATCCCCGTACGGGCCACTGTTTTGCTCTTTGGGACCTTCAGCTTCTGCTCGTTTCACAAGTGATGGCCAGTGTCACAGAAACCCCTGCCTGCAAGCCTGTAGTACAGACCAGGCCGAAATAGCTCAGTTGGGAGAGCGTTATGCTGAAGATCTAAAGGTCCCTGGTTCGATCCCGTGTTTCGGCAAAGGAACCATATCTGTGTGCTTTTGGTCGAGGGGGTCCACTGTCCAAACACCACCTGCTTTCTACTTGGTTCCACCTAGCCTCATCGCTATCTGCCTCTCAGACGGCCCGCTGTCAGGGTGTGGTGGTTCCATGGTGTAATGTTTAGCACTCTGGACTTTGAATCCAGTGATCCGAGTTCAAATCTCGGTGGAACCTTAGTGGCTTTTCACGGCGGGGTGGGGACCAACTGAGGTGTTGCGCTATTGCTGTCGTACCTGTGAAATTGGCTGTCTGGAACCGATTGGGAAACATGGGCTCAAAAAGCATACCCTTCGCTGGCTCTTTGGTATTGCTCTTCTTGGCTGATTGACTTAACTCTCTGCTGCTCGGTGAGAAAAGACAGCGCTTGCCAAGGTTCCATGGTGTAATGGTTAGCACTCTGGACTCTGAATCCAGCGATCCGAGTTCAAATCTCGGTGGAACCTTAGTGGCTTTTCACGGCGGGGTGGGGACCAACTGAGGTGTTGCGCTATTGCTGTCGTACCTGTGAAATTGGCTGTCTGGAACCGATTGGGAAACATGGGCTCAAAAAGCATAGCCTTCGCTGGCTCTTTGGTATTGCTCTTCTTGGCTGATTGACTTAACTCTCTGCTGCTCGGTGAGAAAATACAGCGCTTGCCAAGGTTCCATGGTGTAATGGTTAGCACTCTGGACTCTGAATCCAGCGATCCGAGTTCAAATCTCGGTGGGACCTGCTTTTGCCAGGAATGTGCGCAGGATCCCACCAGAAAAAAACTTTTCGATAGCAGTGATCCTCAAAAGCACGTCTCGGGAGTGCCCCTTGAAGTGAGCGTAAAAGGGCAGGACCCCACATGGAGAATGCGGGCATTGATCCCGCTACCTCTCGCATGCTAAGCGAGCGCTCTACCATTTGAGCTAATTCCCCTCAACGCCAGAGAGAAGGTGTCCATCTCTCTCAAAAACACCGGCGAGGACCGATCCCTAGCATGTGTGCAGGTGCTGCAGCGGGATTTCCAAAGGCCACAAAGAAAAGAGAGAGTATTTCCTTATTCGCTGGCAACTTTGCACTGGCTACCGTTTAGTTTTAGATTTGATTAAAAGAGTGTGCTTTAAGCCATGCAAACAACAATCTTTGGAGCCAGGCAGCAGCTGGAAGTGCTTCTGAGTCGGCTCGTTGGTCTAGGGGTATGATTCTCGCTTTGGGTGCGAGAGGTCCCGGGTTCAAATCCCGGACGAGCCCGTTCTTCTGCTTTTAATCTCTTCAGCCTCATTAGGGTCACGGGCAAGCAGGATATTTCTGGGAAATTGGTCATCAAACCTTTGCAAAGCGAGGCCAGTTAGCTCAGTTGGTTAGAGCGTGGTGCTAATAACGCCAAGGTTGCGGGTTCGATCCCCGTACGGGCCACTGTTTTGCTCTCCGGGACCTTCAGCTTCTGCTCGTTTCACAAATGATGGCCGGTCTCACAGAAACCCCTGCCTGCAAGCCTGTAACACAGACCTGGCTGAAATAGCTCAGTTGGGAGAGCGTTAGACTGAAGATCTAAAGGTCCCTGGTTCGATCATGGGTTTCGGCAGAGGAACCATGTTTGTGTGCTTTTTGTCGAGGGGGTCCACTGTCCACACACCACCTGCATTCTACTTTGTTCCACCTACCCTCATCGCTATCTGCCTCTCAGACGGCCCGCTGTCAGGATGTGGTGGTTCCATGGTGTAATGTTTAGCACTCTGGACTTTGAATCCAGTGATCCGAGTTCAAATCTCGGTGGAACCTTAGTGGCTTTTCACGGCGGGGTGGGGACCAACTGAGGTGTTGCGCTATTGCTGTCGTACCTGTGAAATTGGCTGTCTGGAACCGATTGGGAAACATGGGCTCAAAAAGCATAGCCTTCGCTGGCTCTTTGGTATTGCTCTTCTTGGCTGATTGACTTAACTCTCTGCTGCTCGGTGAGAAAAGACAGCGCTTGCCAAGGTTCCATGGTGTAATGGTTAGCACTCTGGACTCTGAATCCAGCGATCCGAGTTCAAATCTCGGAGGGACCTGCTTTTGCCAGGAATGT
Organism: Gobio gobio; assembly: GCF_949357685.1. Classification (NCBI taxonomy): domain Eukaryota; kingdom Metazoa; phylum Chordata; class Actinopteri; order Cypriniformes; family Gobionidae; genus Gobio; species Gobio gobio. The sequence goes on along the minus strand of NC_137101.1, from coordinate 38,058,330 downwards.
GCGCAGGATCCCACCAGAAAAAAACTTTTCGATAGCAGTGATCCTCAAAAGCACGTCTCGGGAGTGCCCCTTGAAGTGAGCGTAAAAGGGCAGGACCCCACGTGGAGAATGCGGGCATCGATCCCGCTACCTCTCGCATGCTAAGCGAGCGCTCTACCATTTGAGCTAATTCCCCTCGACGCCAGAGAGGTGTCCATCTCTTTCGAAAGCACCGGCGAGGACCGATCCCTAGCATGTGTGCAGGTGCTGCAGCAGGATTTCCAAAGGCCACAAAGAAAAGAGACAGTATTTCCTTATTCGCTGGCAACTTTGCACTGGCTACCGTTTAGTTTTAGATTTGATTAAAAGAGTGTGCTTTAAGCCATGCAAACAATAATGTTTGCAGCCAGGCAGCAGCTGGAAGTGCTTCAGAGTCGGCTCGTTGGTCTAGGGGTATGATTCTCGCTTTGGGTGCGAGAGGTCCCGGGTTCAAATCCCGGACGAGCCCGTGCTTCTGCTTTTAATCTCTTCAGCCTCATTAGGGTCACGGGCAAGCAGGATATTTCTGGGAAATTGTTCATCAAACCTTTGCAAAGCGAGGCCGGTTAGCTCAGTTGGTTAGAGCGTGGTGCTAATAACGCCAAGGTCGCGGGTTCGATCCCCGTACGGGCCACTGTTTTGCTCTTTGGGACCTTCAGCTTCTGCTTGTTTCACAAGTGATGGCCAGTGTCACAGAAACCCCTGCCTGCAAGCCTGTAGTACAGACCAGGCCGAAATACCTCAGTTGGGAGAGCGTTAGACTGAAGATCTAAAGGGCCCTGGTTCGATCCCGGGTTTCGGCAGAGGAACCATGTCTGTGTGCTTTTGGTCGAGGGGGTCCACTGTCCACACACCACCTGCATTCTACTTGGTTCCACCTAGCCTCATCGCTATCTGCCTCTCAGACGGCCCGGTGTCAGGATGTGGTGGTTCCATGGTGTAATGGTTAGCACTCTGGACTTTGAATCCAGTGATCCGAGTTCAAATCTCGGTGGAACCTTGGTGGCTTTTCACGGCGGGGTGGGGACCAACTGAGGTGTTGCGCTATTGCTGTCGTACCTGGGAAATTGGCTGTCTGGAACCAATTGGGAAACATGGTCTCAAAAAGCATAGCCTTCGCTGGCTCTTTGGTATTGCTCTTCTTGGCTGATTGACTTAACTCTCTGCTGCTCGGTGAGAAAAGACAGCGCTTGCCAAGGTTCCATGGTGTAATGTTTAGCACTCTGGACTTTGAATCCAGTGATCCGAGTTCAAATCTCGGTGGAACCTTAGTGGCTGTTCACGGCGGGGTTGGGACCAACTGAGGTGTTGCGCTATTGCTGTCGTACCTGTGAAATTGGCTGTCTGGAACCGATTGGGAAACATGGGCTCAAAAAGCATAGCCTTCGCTGGCTCTTTGGTATTGCTCTTCTTGGCTGATTGACTTAACTCTCTGCTGCTCGGTGAGAAAAGACAGCGCTTGCCAAGGTTCCATGGTGTAATGGTTAGCACTCTGGACTCTGAATCCAGCGATCCGACTTCAAATCTCGGTGGGACCTGCTTTTGCCAGGAATGTGCGCAGGATCCCACCAGAAAAAAACTTTTCGATAGCAGTGATCCTCAAAAGCACGTCTCGGGAGTGCCCCTTGAAGTGAGCGTAAAAGGGCAGGACCCCACATGGAGAATGCGGGCATCGATCCCGCTACCTCTCGCATGCTAAGCGAGCGCTCTACCATTTGAGCTAATTCCCCTCAACGCCAGAGAGAAGGTGTCCATCTCTCTCAAAAACACCGGCGAGGACCGATCCCTAGCATGTGTGCAGGTGCTGCAGCAGGATTTCCAAAGGCCACAAAGAAAAGAGACAGTATTTCCTTGTTCGCTGGCAAATTTGCACTGGCTACCGTTTAGTTTTAGATTTGATTAAAAGAGTGTGCTTTAAGCCATGCAAACAATAATGTTTGCAGCCAGGCAGCAGCTGGAAGTGCTTCAGAGTCGGCTCGTTGGTCTAGGGGTATGATTCTCGCTTTGGGTGCGAGAGGTCCCGGGTTCAAATCCCCGACGAGCCCGTGCTTCTGCTTTTAATCTCTTCAGCCTCATTAGGGTCACGGGCAAGCAGGATATTTCTGGGAAATTGGTCATCAAACCTTTGCAAAGCGAGGCCGGTTAGCTCAGTTGGTTAGAGCGTGGTGCTAATAACGCCAAGGTCGCGGGTTCGATCCCCGTACGGGCCACTGTTTTGCTCTTTGGGACCTTCAGCTTCTGCTCGTTTCACAAGTGATGGCCAGTGTCACAGAAACCCCTGCCTGCAAGCCTGTAGTACAGACCAGGCCGAAATACCTCAGTTGGGAGAGCGTTAGACTGAAGATCTAAAGGGCCCTGGTTCGATCCCGGGTTTCGGCAGAGGAACCATGTCTGTGTGCTTTTGGTCGAGGGGGTCCACTGTCCACACACCACCTGCATTCTACTTGGTTCCACCTAGCCTCATCGCTATCTGCCTCTCAGACGGCCCGGTGTCAGGATGTGGTGGTTCCATTGTGTAATGGTTAGCACTCTGGACTTTGAATCCAGTGATCCGAGTTCAAATCTCGGTGGAACCTTAGTGGCTTTTCACGGCGGGGTGGGGACCAACTGAGGTGTTGCCCTATTGCTGTCGTACCTGTGAAATTGGCTGTCTGGAACCGATTGGGAAACATGGGCTCAAAAAGCATAGCCTTCGCTGGCTCTTTGGTATTGCTCTTCTTGGCTGATTGACTTAACTCTCTGCTGCTCGGTGAGAAAAGACAGCGCTTGCCAAGGTTCCATGGTGTAATGGTTAGCACTCTGGACTCTGAATCCAGCGATCCGAGTTCAAATCTCGGTGGGACCTGCTTTTGCCAGGAATGTGCGCAGGATCCCACCAGAAAAAAACTTTTCGATAGCAGTGATCCTCAAAAGCACGTCTCGGGAGTGCCCCTTGAAGTGAGCGTAAAAGGGCAGGACCCCACATGGAGAATGCGGGCATCGATCCCGCTACCTCTCGCATGCTAAGCGAGCACTCTACCATTTGAGCTAATTCCCCTCGACGCCAGAGAGGTGTCCATCTCTTTCAAAAGCACCGGCGAGGACCGATCCCTAGCATGTGTGCAGGTGCTGCAGCGGGATTTCCAAAGGCCACAAAGAAAAGAGACAGTATTTCCTTATTCGCTGGCAACTTTGCACTGGCTACCGTTTAGTTTTAGATTTGATTAAAAGAGTGTGCTTTAAGCCATGCAAACAACAATGTTTGCACCCAGGCAGCAGCTGGAAGTGCTTCTCAGTCGGCTCGTTGGTCTAGGGGTATGATTCTCGCTTTGGGTGCGAGAGGTCCCGGGTTCAAATCCCGGACGAGCCCGTGCTTCTGCTTTTAATCTCTTCAGCCTCATTAGGGTCACGGGCAAGCAGGATATTTCTGGGAAATTGGTCATCAAACCTTTGCAAAGCGAGGCCAGTTAGCTCAGTTGGTTAGAGCGTGGTGCTAATAAAGCCAAGGTCGCGGGTTCGATCCCCGTACGGGCCACTGTTTTGCTCTTTGGGACCTTCAGCTTCTGCTCGTTTCACAAGTGATGGCCAGTGTCACAGAAACCCCTGCCTGCAAGCCTGTAGTACAGACCAGGCCGAAATAGCTCAGTTGGGAGAGCGTTATGCTGAAGATCTAAAGGTCCCTGGTTCGATCCCGTGTTTCGGCAAAGGAACCATATCTGTGTGCTTTTGGTCGAGGGGGTCCACTGTCCAAACACCACCTGCTTTCTACTTGGTTCCACCTAGCCTCATCGCTATCTGCCTCTCAGACGGCCCGCTGTCAGGGTGTGGTGGTTCCATGGTGTAATGTTTAGCACTCTGGACTTTGAATCCAGTGATCCGAGTTCAAATCTCGGTGGAACCTTAGTGGCTTTTCACGGCGGGGTGGGGACCAACTGAGGTGTTGCGCTATTGCTGTCGTACCTGTGAAATTGGCTGTCTGGAACCGATTGGGAAACATGGGCTCAAAAAGCATAGCCTTCGCTGGCTCTTTGGTATTGCTCTTCTTGGCTGATTGACTTAACTCTCTGCTGCTCGGTGAGAAAAGACAGCGCTTGCCAAGGTTCCATGGTGTAATGGTTAGCACTCTGGACTCTGAATCCAGCGATCCGAGTTCAAATCTCGGTGGGACCTGCTTTTGCCAGGAATGTGCGCAGGATCCCACCAGAAAAAAACTTTTCGATAGCAGTGATCCTCAAAAGCACGTCTCGGGAGTGCCCCTTGAAGTGAGCATAAAAGGGCAGGACCCCACATGGAGAATGCGGGCATCGATCCCGCTACCTCTCGCATGCTAAGCGAGCGCTCTACCATTTGAGCTAATTCCCCTCGACGACAGAGAGGTGTCCATCTCTTTCAAAAGCACCGGCGAGGACCGATCCCTAGCATGTGTGCAGGTGCTGCAGCGGGATTTCCAAAGGCCACAAAGAAAAGAGACAGTATTTCCTTATTCGCTGGCAACTTTGCACTGGCTACCGTTTAGTTTTAGATTTGATTAAAAGAGTGTGCTTTAAGCCATGCAAACAACAATGTTTGCACCCAGGCAGCAGCTGGAAGTGCTTCCGAGTCGGCTCGTTGGTCTAGGGGTATTATTCTCGCTTTGGGTGCGAGAGGTCCCGGGTTCAAATCCCGGACGAACCCGTGCTTCTGCTTTTAATCTCTTCAGCCTCATTAGGGTCACGGGCAAGCAGGATATTTCTGGGAAATTGGTCATCAAACCTTTGCAAAGCGAGGCCGGTTAGCTCAGTTGGTTAGAGCGTGGTGCTAATAACGCCAAGGTCGCGGGTTCGATCCCCGTACGGGCCACTGTTTTGCTCTTTGGGACCTTCAGCTTCTGCTCGTTTCACAAGTGATGGCCAGTGTCACAGAAACCCCTGCCTGCAAGCCTGTAGTACAGACCAGGCCGAAATAGCTCAGTTGGGAGAGCGTTATGCTGAAGATCTAAAGGTCCCTGGTTCGATCCCGTGTTTCGGCAAATGAACCATGTCTGTGTGCTTTTGGTCGAGGGGGTCCACTGTCCAAACACCACCTGCTCTCTACTTGGTTCCACCTAGCCTCATCACTATCTGCCTCTCAGACGGCCCGCTGTCAGGGTGTGGTGGTTCCATGGTGTAATGTTTAGCACTCTGGACTTTGAATCCAGTGATCCAAGTTCAAATCTCGGTGGAACCTTAGTGGCTTTTCACGGCGGGGTGGGGACCAACTGAGGTGTTGCGCTATTGCTGTCGTACCTGTGAAATTGGCTGTCTGGAACCAATTGGGAAACATGGTCTCAAAAAGCATAGCCTTCGCTGGCTCTTTGGTATTGCTCTTCTTGGCTGATTGACTTAACTCTCTGCTGCTCGGTGAGAAAAGACAGCGCTTGCCAAGGTTCCATGGTGTAATGTTTAGCACTCTGGACTTTGAATCCAGTGATCCGAGTTCAAATCTCGGTGGAACCTTAGTGGCTTTTCACGGCGGGGTGGGGACCAACTGAGGTGTTGCGCTATTGCTGTCGTACCTGTGAAATTGGCTGTCTGGAACCGATTGGGAAACATGGGCTCAAAAAGCATAGCCTTCGCTGGCTCTTTGGTATTGCTCTTCTTGGCTGATTGACTTAACTCTCTGCTGCTCGGTGAGAAAAGACAGCGCTTGCCAAGGTTCCATGGTGTAATGGTTAGCACTCTGGACTCTGAATCCAGCGATCCGAGTTCAAATCTCGGTGGGACCTGCTTTTGCCAGGAATGTGCGCAGGATCCCACCAGAAAAAAACTTTTCGATAGCAGTGATCCTCAAAAGCACGTCTCGGGAGTGCCCCTTGAAGTGAGCGTAAAAGGGCAGGACCCCACATGGAGAATGCGGGCATTGATCCCGCTACCTCTCGCATGCTAAGCGAGCGCTCTACCATTTGAGCTAATTCCCCTCAACGCCAGAGAGAAGGTGTCCATCTCTCTCAAAAACACCGGCGAGGACCGATCCCTAGCATGTGTGCAGGAGCTGCAGCGGGATTTCCAAAGGCCACAAAGAAAAGAGAGAGTATTTCCTTATTCGCTGGCAACTTTGCACTGGCTACCGTTTAGTTTTAGATTTGATTAAAAGAGTGTGCTTTAAGCCATGCAAACAACAATCTTTGGAGCCAGGCAGCAGCTGGAAGTGCCTCTGAGTCGGCTCGTTGGTCTAGGGGTATGATTCTCGCTTTGGGTGCGAGAGGTCCCGGGTTCAAATCCCGGACGAGCCCGTTCTTCTGCTTTTAATCTCTTCAGCCTCATTAGGGTCACGGGCAAGCAGGATATTTCTGGGAAATTGTTCATCAAACCTTTGCAAAGCGAGGCCGGTTAGCTCAGTTGGTTAGAGCGTGGTGCTAATAACGCCAAGGTCGCGGGTTCGATCCCCGTACGGGCCACTGTTTTGCTCTCTGGGACCTTCAGCTTCTGCTCGTTTCACAAATGATGGCCGGTCTCACAGAAACCCCTGCCTGCAAGCCTGTAAAACAGACCTGGCTGAAATAGCTCAGTTGGGAGAGCGTTAGACTGAAGATCTAAAGGTCCCTGGTTCGATCCTGGGTTTCGGCAGAGGAACCATGTTTGTGTGCTTTTTGTCGAGGGGGTCCACTGTCCACACACCACCTGCATTCTACTTTGTTCCACCTACCCTCATCGCTATCTGCCTCTCAGACGGCCCGCTGTCAGGATGTGGTGGTTCCATGGTGTAATGTTTAGCACTCTGGACTTTGAATCCAGTGATCCGAGTTCAAATCTCGGTGGAACCTTAGTGGCTTTTCACGGCGGGGTGGGGACCAACTGAGGTGTTGCGCTATTGCTGTCGTACCTGTGAAATTGGCTGTCTGGAACCGATTGGGAAACATGGGCTCAAAAAGCATAGCCTTCGCTGGCTCTTTGGTATTGCTCTTCTTGGCTGATTGACTTAACTCTCTGCTGCTCGGTGAGAAAAGACAGCGCTTGCCAAGGTTCCATGGTGTAATGGTTAGCACTCTGGACTCTGAATCCAGCGATCCGAGTTCAAATCTCGGTGGGACCTGCTTTTGCCAGGAATGTGCGCAGGATCCCACCAGAAAAAAACTTTTCGATAGCAGTGATCCTCAAAATCACGTCTCGGGAGTGCCCCTTGAAGTGAGCGTAAAAGGGCAGGACCCCACATGGAGAATGCGGGCATCGATCCCGCTACCTCTCGCATGCTAAGCGAGCGCTCTACCATTTGAGCTAATTCCCCTCGACGCCAGAGAGGTGTCCATCTCTTTCAAAAGCACCGGCGAGGACCGATCCCTAGCATGTGTGCAGGTGCTGCAGCGGGATTTCCAAAGGCCACAAAGAAAAGAGACAGTATTTCCTTATTCGCTGGCAACTTTGCACTGGCTACCGTTTAGTTTTAGATTTGATTAAAAGAGTGTGCTTTAAGCCATGCAAACAACAATGTTTGCACCCAGGCAGCAGCTGGAAGTGCTTCTGAGTCGGCTCGTTGGTCTAGGGGTATGATTCTCGCTTTGGGTGCGAGAGGTCCCGGGTTCAAATCCCGGACGAGCCCGTGCTTCTGCTTTTAATCTCTTCAGCCTCATTAGGGTCACGGGCAAGCAGGATATTTCTGGGAAATTGGTCATCAAACCTTTGCAAAGCGAGGCCGGTTAGCTCAGTTGGTTAGAGCGTGGTGCTAATAACGCCAAGGTCGCGGGTTCGATCCCCGTACGGGCCACTGTTTTGCTCTTTGGGACCTTCAGCTTCTGCTCGTTTCACAAGTGATGGCCAGTGTCACAGAAACCTCTGCCTGCAAGCCTGTAGTACACACCAGGCCGAAATAGCTCAGTTGGGAGAGCGTTAGACTGAAGATCTAAAGGTCCCTGGTTCGATCCCGGGTTTCGGCAGAGGAACCATGTCTGTGTGCTTTTGGTCGAGGGGGTCCACTGTCCAAACACCACCTGCTTTCTACTTGGTTCCACCTAGCCTCATCGCTATCTGCCTCTCAGACGGCCCGCTGTCAGGGTGTGGTGGTTCCATGGTGTAATGTTTAGCACTCTGGACTTTGAATCCAGTGATCCGAGTTCAAATCTCGGTGGAACCTTAGCGGCTTTTCACGGCGGGGTGGGGACCAACTGAGGTGTTGCGCTATTGCTGTCGTACCTGTGAAATTGGCTGTCTGGAACCGATTGGGAAACATGGGCTCAAAAAGCATAGCCTTCGCTGGCTCTTTGGTATTGCTCTTCTTGGCTGATTGACTTAACTCTCTGCTGCTCGGTGAGAAAAGACAGCGCTTGCCAAGGTTCCATGGTGTAATGGTTAGCACTCTGGACTCTGAATCCAGCGATCCGAGTTCAAATCTCGGTGGGACCTGCTTTTGCCAGGAATGTGCGCAGGATCCCACCAGAAAAAAACTTTTCGATAGCAGTGATCCTCAAAAGCACGTCTCGGGAGTGCCCCTTGAAGTGAGCGTAAAAGGGCAGGACCCCACATGGAGAATGCGGGCATTGATCCCGCTACCTCTCGCATGCTAAGCGAGCGCTCTACCATTTGAGCTAATTCCCCTCAACGCCAGAGAGAAGGTGTCCATCTCTCTCAAAAACACCGGCGAGGACCGATCCCTAGCATGTGTGCAGGAGCTGCAGCGGGATTTCCAAAGGCCACAAAGAAAAGAGAGAGTATTTCCTTATTCGCTGGCAACTTTGCACTGGCTACCGTTTAGTTTTAGATTTGATTAAAAGAGTGTGCTTTAAGCCATGCAAACAACAATCTTTGGAGCCAGGCAGCAGCTGGAAGTGCTGCTGAGTCGGCTCGTTGGTCTAGGGGTATGATTCTCGCTTTGGGTGCGAGAGGTCCCGGGTTCAAATCCCGGACGAGCCCGTTCTTCTGCTTTTAATCTCTTCAGCCTCATTAGGGTCACGGGCAAGCAGGATATTTCTGGGAAATTGGTCATCAAACCTTTGCAAAGCGAGGCCGGTTAGCTCAGTTGGTTAGAGCGTGGTGCTAATAACGCCAAGGTCGCGGGTTCGATCCCCGTACGGGCCACTGTTTTGCTCTCTGGGACCTTCAGCTTCTGCTCGTTTCACAAATGATGGCCGGTCTCACAGAAACCCCTGCCTGCAAGCCCGTAAAACAGACCTGGCTGAAATAGCTCAGTTGGGAGAGCGTTAGACTGAAGATCTAAAGGTCCCTGGTTCGATCCTGGGTTTCGGCAGAGGAACCATGTTTGTGTGCTTTTTGTCGAGGGGGTCCACTGTCCACACACCACCTGCATTCTACTTTGTTCCACCTACCCTCATCGCTATCTGCCTCTCAGACGGCCCGCTGTCAGGATGTGGTGGTTCCATGGTGTAATGTTTAGCACTCTGGACTTTGAATCCAGTGATCCGAGTTCAAATCTCGGTGGAACCTTAGTGGCTTTTCACGGCGGGGTGGGGACCAACTGAGGTGTTGCGCTATTGCTGTCGTACCTGTGAAATTGGCTGTCTGGAACCGATTGGGAAACATGGGCTCAAAAAGCATAGCCTTCGCTGGCTCTTTGGTATTGCTCTTCTTGGCTGATTGACTTAACTCTCTGCTGCTCGGTGAGAAAAGACAGCGCTTGCCAAGGTTCCATGGTGTAATGGTTAGCACTCTGGACTCTGAATCCAGCGATCCGAGTTCAAATCTCGGTGGGACCTGCTTTTGCCAGGAATGTGCGCAGGATCCCACCAGAAAAAAACTTTTCGATAGCAGTGATCCTCAAAATCACGTCTCGGGAGTGCCCCTTGAAGTGAGCGTAAAAGGGCAGGACCCCACATGGAGAATGCGGGCATCGATCCCGCTACCTCTCGCATGCTAAGCGAGCGCTCTACCATTTGAGCTAATTCCCCTCGACGCCAGAGAGGTGTCCATCTCTTTCAAAAGCACCGGCGAGGACCGATCCCTAGCATGTGTGCAGGTGCTGCAGCGGGATTTCCAAAGGCCACAAAGAAAAGAGACAGTATTTCCTTATTCGCTGGCAACTTTGCACTGGCTACCGTTTAGTTTTAGATTTGATTAAAAGAGTGTGCTTTAAGCCATGCAAACAACAATGTTTGCACCCAGGCAGCAGCTGGAAGTGCTTCTGAGTCGGCTCGTTGGTCTAGGGGTATGATTCTCGCTTTGGGTGCGAGAGGTCCCGGGTTCAAATCCCGGACGAGCCCGTGCTTCTGCTTTTAATCTCTTCAGCCTCATTAGGGTCACGGGCAAGCAGGATATTTCTGGGAAATTGGTCATCAAACCTTTGCAAAGCGAGGCCGGTTAGCTCAGTTGGTTAGAGCGTGGTGCTAATAACGCCAAGGTCGCGGGTTCGATCCCCGTACGGGCTACTGTTTTGCTCTTTGGGACCTTCAGCTTCTGCTCGTTTCACAAGTGATGGCCAGTGTCACAGAAACCCCTGCCTGCAAGCCTGTAGTACACACCAGGCCGAAATAGCTCAGTTGGGAGAGCGTTAGACTGAAGATCTAAAGGTCCCTGGTTCGATCCCGGGTTTCGGCAGAGGAACCATGTCTGTGTGCTTTTGGTCGAGGGGGTCCACTGTCCAAACACCACCTGCTTTCTACTTGGTTCCACCTAGCCTCATCGCTATCTGCCTCTCAGACGGCCCGCTGTCAGGGTGTGGTGGTTCCATGGTGTAATGTTTAGCACTCTGGACTTTGAATCCAGTGATCCGAGTTCAAATCTCGGTGGAACCTTAGCGGCTTTTCACGGCGGGGTGGGGACCAACTGAGGTGTTGCGCTATTGCTGTCGTACCTGTGAAATTGGCTGTCTGGAACCGATTGGGAAACATGGGCTCAAAAAGCATAGCCTTCGCTGGCTCTTTGGTATTGCTCTTCTTGGCTGATTGACTTAACTCTCTGCTGCTCGGTGAGAAAAGACAGCGCTTGCCAAGGTTCCATGGTGTAATGGTTAGCACTCTGGACTCTGAATCCAGCGATCCGAGTTCAAATCTCGGTGGGACCTGCTTTTGCCAGGAATGTGCGCAGGATCCCACCAGAAAAAAACTTTTCGATAGCAGTGATCCTCAAAAGCACGTCTCGGGAGTGCCCCTTGAAGTGAGCGTAAAAGGGCAGGACCCCACATGGAGAATGCGGGCATTGATCCCGCTACCTCTCGCATGCTAAGCGAGCGCTCTACCATTTGAGCTAATTCCCCTCAACGCCAGAGAGAAGGTGTCCATCTCTCTCAAAAACACCGGCGAGGACCGATCCCTAGCATGTGTGCAGGAGCTGCAGCGGGATTTCCAAAGGCCACAAAGAAAAGAGAGAGTATTTCCTTATTCGCTGGCAACTTTGCACTGGCTACCGTTTAGTTTTAGATTTGATTAAAAGAGTGTGCTTTAAGCCATGCAAACAACAATCTTTGGAGCCAGGCAGCAGCTGGAAGTGCTTCTGAGTCGGCTCGTTGGTCTAGGGGTATGATTCTCGCTTTGGGTGCGAGAGGTCCCGGGTTCAAATCCCGGACGAGCCCGTTCTTCTGCTTTTAATCTCTTCAGCCTCATTAGGGTCACGGGCAAGCAGGATATTTCTGGGAAATTGGTCATCAAACCTTTGCAAAGCGAGGCCGGTTAGCTCAGTTGGTTAGAGCGTGGTGCTAATAACGCCAAGGTCGCGGGTTCGATCCCCGTACGGGCCACTGTTTTGCTCTCTGGGACCTTCAGCTTCTGCTCGTTTCACAAATGATGGCCGGTCTCACAGAAACCCCTGCCTGCAAGCCTGTAAAACAGACCTGGCTGAAATAGCTCAGTTGGGAGAGCGTTAGACTGAAGATCTAAAGGTCCCTGGTTCGATCCTGGGTTTCGGCAGAGGAACCATGTTTGTGTGCTTTTTGTCGAGGGGGTCCACTGTCCACACACCACCTGCATTCTACTTTGTTCCACCTACCCTCATCGCTATCTGCCTCTCAGACGGCCCGCTGTCAGGATGTGGTTGTTCCATGGTGTAATGTTTAGCACTCTGGACTTTGAATCCAGTGATCCGAGTTCAAATCTCGGTGGAACCTTAGTGGCTTTTCACGGCGGGGTGGGGACCAACTGAGGTGTTGCGCTATTGCTGTCGTACCTGTGAAATTGGCTGTCTGGAACCGATTGGGAAACATGGGCTCAAAAAGCATAGCCTTCGCTGGCTCTTTGGTATTGCTCTTCTTGGCTGATTGACTTAACTCTCTGCTGCTCGGTGAGAAAAGACAGCGCTTGCCAAGGTTCCATGGTGTAATGGTTAGCACTCTGGACTCTGAATCCAGCGATCCGAGTTCAAATCTCGGTGGGACCTGCTTTTGCCAGGAATGTGCGCAGGATCCCACCAGAAAAAAACTTTTCGATAGCAGTGATCCTCAAAATCACGTCTCGGGAGTGCCCCTTGAAGTGAGCGTAAAAGGGCAGGACCCCACATGGAGAATGCGGGCATCGATCCCGCTACCTCTCGCATGCTAAGCGAGCGCTCTACCATTTGAGCTAATTCCCCTCGACGCCAGAGAGGTGTCCATCTCTTTCAAAAGCACCGGCGAGGACCGATCCCTAGCATGTGTGCAGGTGCTGCAGCGGGATTTCCAAAGGCCACAAAGAAAAGAGACAGTATTTCCTTATTCGCTGGCAACTTTGCACTGGCTACCGTTTAGTTTTAGATTTGATTAAAAGAGTGTGCTTTAAGCCATGCAAACAACAATGTTTGCACCCAGGCAGCAGCTGGAAGTGCTTCTGAGTCGGCTCGTTGGTCTAGGGGTATGATTCTCGCTTTGGGTGCGAGAGGTCCCGGGTTCAAATCCCGGACGAGCCCGTGCTTCTGCTTTTAATCTCTTCAGCCTCATTAGGGTCACGGGCAAGCAGGATATTTCTGGGAAATTGGTCATCAAACCTTTGCAAAGCGAGGCCGGTTAGCTCAGTTGGTTAGAGCGTGGTGCTAATAACGCCAAGGTCGCGGGTTCGATCCCCGTACGGGCTACTGTTTTGCTCTTTGGGACCTTCAGCTTCTGCTCGTTTCACAAGTGATGGCCAGTGTCACAGAAACCCCTGCCTGCAAGCCTGTAGTACACACCAGGCCGAAATAGCTCAGTTGGGAGAGCGTTAGACTGAAGATCTAAAGGTCCCTGGTTCGATCCCGGGTTTCGGCAGAGGAACCATGTCTGTGTGCTTTTGGTCGAGGGGGTCCACTGTCCAAACACCACCTGCTTTCTACTTGGTTCCACCTAGCCTCATCGCTATCTGCCTCTCAGACGGCCCGCTGTCAGGGTGTGGTGGTTCCATGGTGTAATGTTTAGCACTCTGGACTTTGAATCCAGTGATCCGAGTTCAAATCTCGGTGGAACCTTAGCGGCTTTTCACGGCGGGGTGGGGACCAACTGAGGTGTTGCGCTATTGCTGTCGTACCTGTGAAATTGGCTGTCTGGAACCGATTGGGAAACATGGGCTCAAAAAGCATAGCCTTCGCTGGCTCTTTGGTATTGCTCTTCTTGGCTGATTGACTTAACTCTCTGCTGCTCGGTGAGAAAAGACAGCGGTTCCATGGTGTAATGGTTAGCACTCTGGACTCTGAATCCAGCGATCCGAGTTCAAATCTCGGTGGGACCTGCTTTTGCCAGGAATGTGCGCAGGATCCCACCAGAAAAAAACTTTTCGATAGCAGTGATCCTCAAAAGCACGTCTCGGGAGTGCCCCTTGAAGTGAGCGTAAAAGGGCAGGACCCCACATGGAGAATGCGGGCATTGATCCCGCTACCTCTCGCATGCTAAGCGAGCGCTCTACCATTTGAGCTAATTCCCCTCAACGCCAGAGAGAAGGTGTCCATCTCTCTCAAAAACACCGGCGAGGACCGATCCCTAGCATGTGTGCAGGAGCTGCAGCGGGATTTCCAAAGGCCACAAAGAAAAGAGAGAGTATTTCCTTATTCGCTGGCAACTTTGCACTGGCTACCGTTTAGTTTTAGATTTGATTAAAAGAGTGTGCTTTAAGCCATGCAAACAACAATCTTTGGAGCCAGGCAGCAGCTGGAAGTGCTTCTGAGTCGGCTCGTTGGTCTAGGGGTATGATTCTCGCTTTGGGTGCGAGAGGTCCCGGGTTCAAATCCCGGACGAGCCCGTTCTTCTGCTTTTAATCTCTTCAGCCTCATTAGGGTCACGGGCAAGCAGGATATTTCTGGGAAATTGGTCATCAAACCTTTGCAAAGCGAGGCCGGTTAGCTCAGTTGGTTAGAGCGTGGTGCTAATAACGCCAAGGTCGCGGGTTCGATCCCCGTACGGGCCACTGTTTTGCTCTCTGGGACCTTCAGCTTCTGCTCGTTTCACAAATGATGGCCGGTCTCACAGAAACCCCTGCCTGCAAGCCTGTAAAACAGACCTGGCTGAAATAGCTCAGTTGGGAGAGCGTTAGACTGAAGATCTAAAGGTCCCTGGTTCGATCCTGGGTTTCGGCAGAGGAACCATGTTTGTGTGCTTTTTGTCGAGGGGGTCCACTGTCCACACACCACCTGCATTCTACTTTGTTCCACCTACCCTCATCGCTATCTGCCTCTCAGACGGCCCGCTGTCAGGATGTGGTTGTTCCATGGTGTAATGTTTAGCACTCTGGACTTTGAATCCAGTGATCCGAGTTCAAATCTCGGTGGAACCTTAGTGGCTTTTCACGGCGGGGTGGGGACCAACTGAGGTGTTGCGCTATTGCTGTCGTACCTGTGAAATTGGCTGTCTGGAACCGATTGGGAAACATGGGCTCAAAAAGCATAGCCTTCGCTGGCTCTTTGGTATTGCTCTTCTTGGCTGATTGACTTAACTCTCTGCTGCTCGGTGAGAAAAGACAGCGCTTGCCAAGGTTCCATGGTGTAATGGTTAGCACTCTGGACTCTGAATCCAGCGATCCGAGTTCAAATCTCGGTGGGACCTGCTTTTGCCAGGAATGTGCGCAGGATCCCACCAGAAAAAAACTTTTCGATAGCAGTGATCCTCAAAATCACGTCTCGGGAGTGCCCCTTGAAGTGAGCGTAAAAGGGC
>NC_137101.1:38025851-38038351 GCF_949357685.1 Gobio gobio | reverse complement strand
TTAACTCTCTGCTGCTCGGTGAGAAAAGACAGCGCTTGCCAAGGTTCCATGGTGTAATGTTTAGCACTCTGGACTTTGAATCCAGTGATCCGAGTTCAAATCTCGGTGGAACCTTAGTGGCTTTTCACGGCGGGGTGGGGACCAACTGAGGTGTTGCGCTATTGCTGTCGTACCTGTGAAATTGGCTGTCTGGAACCGATTGGGAAACATGGGCTCAAAAAGCATAGCCTTCGCTGGCTCTTTGGTATTGCTCTTCTTGGCTGATTGACTTAACTCTCTGCTGCTCGGTGAGAAAAGACAGCGCTTGCCAAGGTTCCATGGTGTAATGGTTAGCACTCTGGACTCTGAATCCAGCGATCCGAGTTCAAATCTCGGTGGGACCTGCTTTTGCCAGGAATGTGCGCAGGATCCCACCAGAAAAAAACTTTTCGATAGCAGTGATCCTCAAAAGCACGTCTCGGGAGTGCCCCTTGAAGTGAGCGTAAAAGGGCAGGACCCCACATGGAGAATGCGGGCATCGATCCCGCTACCTCTCGCTTGCGCCTACTGCTTTCCACCGGTTGAGCCAAAGTAAGCCCAAAGTAAGCCCACGTGAGCCAATCGCGTTTCCTCCTGTGGCTTACTTTTGACCAATCGCGTTTCCCCTGTGGCTTACTTTTGACCAATCGCGTTTCGCTCCTGTGGCTTACTTTTGACTACTCGCGTTTCGTCCCGTGGCTTACTTTTGACCAATCGCGTTTCTCTCCTCTGGCTTACTTTTGACCAATAGCCGTCGTCCGTTATTATGATCGTCATCTTTGCTATAGGTAAGACTATGATGTATTGCTTTGTTTTATTTTAATATCATTTGTTTATATACAGTGTGTATTTTTAGAAAATGACTCGTGCCAATGTAGTTCGCTAACATGTACAGCACAGGTTTTCCTTAGTACCTGTCAACCTGTAACTTTCCCCATGATAAATACATAGCAAAACATGTCGCTAATGATCAGATAAGTTATAATCATCGTCCGTTAACGTTAAGCTATATTGATGTCAACAATGATGTGTGTATTGTGTGCGAAGTCATTGCTTCTGGGCCCTATAATTAAACATAATGATTAAACAAAAATTACTTATATTTGGTAATAATACTAGTGACATCTGAGCCTGGGCCCATATAATCGTTACCAGCCTCCCCCATCAAATTACATACTTCATATTCGACTTTACATAATTAATATATCAGGGATTCCTGTCCTCCGTAGAAAAGTCATCATCAGGCCAGTTTATGGTCATGGCCATGTTTATTACCACAGTAATATGGTTACATGTAGCATGTTATAATGCCGTTACACACACTTTTTTTTTTTTTTTTTTTTAGCTACTAGGACAGGACATAATGAGACAGAAATAACAAAACAACAGTGTAAATACAAAGCAAAAACATCAAAGTTTTGGTTTTACATGTGATTATGTGAAGTGTGTGTTGGTCTGTGAAATTGTGTATGTGTACCTTTCTATCTGTCATGCATCTTAATATATGTATATATATATATATATATATATATATATATATATATATATATATATATATATATATATATATATATATATATATATATATATATATATATATATATATATATATATATATATATTTGTTACTCACTCAACGTACAGGTATCGCTTCGATTTCTAGAGGTAATAGTCTCTTTCTTACGTGTAGCATGTTATAATGTCGTTACACACACACTTTAAAAAAAAATCTAGGACAGGACATAATGAGACAGATATAACCAAACAACATTGTAAATACACAACAAAAACATCAAAGGTTTGGTTTTAAAGGTTTGGTTTTAAATTTGATTATGTGAAGTGTGTGTTGGTCTGTGAAGTTGTGTATGTGTTCCTCTCTATCTTTTTTTTAGCTACTAGGACAGGACATAACGAGACCGCTATAACCAAACAACATTGTAAATACACAACAAAAACATCAAAGGTTTGGTTTTAAATTTGATTATGTGAAGTGTGTGTTGGTCTGTGAAGTAGTGTATGTGTACCTCTCTATCTTTTTTTTAGCTACTAAGACAGGACATAATGAGACAGATATAACCAGGCAACATTGTAAATACAAAGCAAAAACATAAAAGTTTTGGTTTTTACATGTGATTATGTGAAGTGTGTGTTGGTCTTTGAAGTATGTGTTCCTCTCTATCTTTTTTAGCTACTAGGACAGGACATAACGAGACCGCTATAACCAAACAACATTGTAAATACACAACAAAAACATCAAAGGTTTGGTTTTAAATTTGATTATGTGAAGTGTGTGTTGGTCTGTGAAGTTGTGTATGTGTTCCTCTCTATCTTTTTTTTTAGCTACTAGGACAGGACATAACGAGACCGCTATAACCAAACAACATTGTAAATACACAACAAAAACATCAAAGGTTTGGTTTTAAATTTGATTATGTGAAGTTGTGTATGTGTACCTCTCTATCTGTCATGCATCTTAATATATATATATATATATATTGTTACACACTTATCATACAGGTACTGTTCGATTTCTTGAGGTAATAGTCTCTTTCTGATTTTCATTTCAGAAAATGTACGCATACCCTGTTTTTCGCCGCCAAACGCCAACTTCAAACCGACTCCTCATGGCGCCATCGGCAGAGGCAAAGCGCCTTGAAAATGTGGAGTCTGGAAGGGCCAAACCGAAAGAGGAGGTGCTGACAGAGGCCAGTACATATGTCCGCACAAACAGTGGAGACCCCAGTGACCAGTTTTTAGTACTGGCTCACTGCAAACTTCAGTTTGGGAAGTACCAGGGCCAGCGATTTAGATGGCTCCTGGAGAACTCACTGGGTTATGCTGTTTATTTGGTGCTCAGCATTTCCACTGAGCAAGCACACACAAACCCATTATCAGAAAATAAACAACTGTTCCTACAGTACACTACTTACATTAGAGAGATGGCAGAGGAAGTGGAGAAGTACAAGAGGAAGCAGGAAATGCAAGCAGAAGCCCGGGCAACTGGAGACCAGGGCTGCTTGATGGTGGAGTTTGGTGACTTCAAGGGGTCGGTCCATGAAGGATGTCTATGAGGACCAGAGCAAGGAGGCAAAAGACCTCATCAGGTACCTGGTTAAGGCAGATGCCAGGCCCAACACCAACATGGCTATTTTCAAGGCATACGTCCTGAAAAGACAGGCTTCTGCTGTCGGCACCGGTGTACATCAGCCTGCACGTCCACCTGCAGCCGCCAGTGTCTCTGTACCTCCACCCACAGCCTCCAGTGCCTCTGCACGTCCACCCACAGCCGCCAGTGCCTCTGCATCTACAGCCGCCAGTGCCTCTGCACCTGCACCTGCAGCCATCCGAACTGGTGTACAGCAGACCGCCACTGTGAAAGCGCTGTTGGCGCGTGGCAAACATTTGTCTCCTTCACTTCTGGCGAGAAAAATCATGTCACCAGTTAAACCCCGTGAGTAGTGAGTGTGAATATTGAATTTCCCATACAGCAGTTCTACATGTATTCATTTATCGTTATGGCAAACTTGTCATGTTTCCAGATCCATTACTGCAGTCCACTTTACCTCCTCCAGCAGCAGAACCTCCAGCCAAACGTTTGGCCCAAAGGCAGCTTTTCACTACTGGTAAGTAAGCACCATCTTACATACGTTTGTCTTTGTGTATTGTTCACAGTAATAGTTTTAACATTTGTGCTCCAGGCACTTCTGTTCCCACTGCTGAAGATGATGATGAGGAGCTGGTATTTGCTGCATCACAATGCGAAGCACAGCTAAATACAGGTGTGGCATATGACACAAATGCAAATATTGGTAACACGTTCAGTTATAACTCACTTATAAGTTATTTGTTAATGATTAATTAATCATTTACAAAACGTGACTATACAATAATTAATAAGTAATATGCTAACCATTTATAAATGTTTTGTTAATTCAGTTATAAGACACTTATAAGTTATTGGTTTAATGATGAACTAATAATTTACTCTAAACATGACTATATAAATATAACTTATTAAAAAGTGGTTTGCAAACACTATACAAATGTGCTGTAAGTTATGTTAAAAAAATTATAAATCATTAAATAAATCAAACAGATCAATAGCAGATGGTTGATGAGTTATTAGTTGATCCACTATTTATACTATTTACGTATTTAGGTCAAACTTGTTTCAGTATCGTCTCTGACAATGGTTAATCTTGAACAAATTATAAATAGACCATTAGTAAATGATCAGTATAAGCTTGTCTGTTCAAAAGCACAAACATGCAGAATGCTAAAACAGCATTTTTTAAGGGGATACACATTTATAAATGTCTTACAGTCAGGGGATTCAGGTGGGTTATGATAAATCCTTTGATCTAGTGATAATGTGAACCTGTTTCACCTTCCACCGATGCTCATATCCAGTGCAAAGCGGTTAAAGACTCCATGTGTGTCAGAGAAGACAGTGGTCTATACCCTCACCAGTCAGCACCTACACTGCAGGACACACTACGAAGTGTTCAACACCTGTAATAGATGATGTGTAAACGCATGAATAAATAATTTACAAAGCTTTCTGCATCCCCTAATCTAAAGTGTAAACCATTCATCGCTTGTAAATTTTCAGAATACATATCGTCTCAAAGCAGCTTTACAGAAAATGCATGCGTCTGCATTACAATTTAGAGTGATTTGTTATCAGAGGAGACTGTGCCCAAGTTATGTATTTCAGAAAATATACAATCACAGTCAGCTAAAAATTTATTAATAAACAATGTAATAATTTAAGGCAGAAACAATGGGCTCATTGAAGTAAAGAAACGTTGTTAATAATGATTAGGGTATATAGAAAAGGTTTGTTGTTGGTAGAGTCGGAGTTGTCTCTTCACAGGTGTTGGTCATCTGAAGTCTTCATAAGAAGCTGGATCCAGACTGGAGCTGACGGACTCTCTAGTTACCTCGGGATGGGCGTCCCGAGATAAAACAGAACAGAAAAACAATTAGCGTAGCTGCTGTTCAAGGCATTAAGCAAAGACAATCATGTGCACTGATGTAACTGGAGTATAGGCTATGATATTCATTATGTGAATGCTTGGCTAAAGAGATGCGTCTTTAATCTAGATTTAAACTGAGAGAGTGACTCTGAGCCCGAACATTATCAGGAAGGCTATTCCAGAGTTTAGGTGCCAAATATGAAAACATTCTTACTTCTTTAGTGGACTTAGATATCCTAGGTATTACCAGAAGCCCAGAGTTTTGTGATCTTAAAGAGCGTGATGATTGTAGGGCAATAGATGATCAGTTAAATACACAGGAGCTAAACTGTTTAGGGACTTATAGGCCCGTAGGAATACTTTATAATTGACACAGAACTTAACAGGTAACCAGTGTAGAGATGATAAAATTGGTGTTATATGATCATATTTTCTTGACCTATTAAGAACTCTAGCAGCTGCATTTTGTAGTAATTGTAGCTTGTTTATTGATGATGCAGGACAACCAGCTAGTAATGCATTACAGTAACCCAGACTTATATATATATATATATATATATATATATATATATATATATATATATATATATATATATATATATATATATATATATATGGATATACAGTATAGCATACCACTTAATAATAATTTATGAATGTATTAAGTAATAATTAATAAATTACTTATAACTAAACTAACAAAACATTTATAAAATGTTAGCATATTACTTATTAGACATTTATAAATGTATAGTCTTGTTTTGTAAATTCATCAACTAATAACTTATAAGTGACTTATAACTGAACATTATAAAGTGTTACCCAAATGTTATAAGAATGTTTTGTGAAAACACAAAAAAAAAATCAACATTTTTAAATATTTTTTGTTTAAAATACAGAATTATGTCACATCATGCCTCAAGCGGGATGCATTCTTTGAGTGCACTTCAAAACCTTAAGGATGTCCAAAGGTGTAAGGGTATTTATTTGCGTTTCCGAACTTACCCGTTGTTTAACAATCACCGGATAACTTTTTCACACCGCCTGCTCTTCTCACTCACTCTTTAGCTCCCCCTGAGCAGACAGGATCATGGAGTTTCATTGTTCTAATGATTAGTGGAACAGTTTTTCCTTACTGTATCTGTGTGCATGCTTCATGTCTGTGGGCATCATTATTTTATACTGAATTAATCGCGCCTCATTTTCCTTACTCCATTCCATCTAATCCTCATTCTCAAAGAGCTTTATTGATTCCATATTCCTTACATCAATAAAGTGTACACTGCGTTCTTTGCTTCTTAACACTAGTACCATTTTCTTCACTGTTAATAATTATTAATGCTTGTCCAAAATTACTGCTTCGCAGTTTTGGAAAAGCTTCAGTTTTTTGAAGCTTTGGTGGTATCCTCCTCAGCCCCATTTAATTAACACTCAGCCGCCCGCCTCACACGACCTCTTCTTCTGTCGGCCCCTTTTCTTATGGATGCCGCTGAAGATGTGGTTATTTCCCCTTGTCTGTGTTCGCCCAGACTGTGTAAAGCACAGACTAACAGCGGCAGGACTTTATCGCACCGTGCGCAAGGTCTTGGACATCGACGGGTGGTATGACCTTGCCACTGAGTATCTGGAATGCAAACGCTGCAAAAAAGAAATATCCTGCCTGGTCCGAGGACATCTTAGGACAGCTGGATATGGGCCACCGCAGTCAGTTTCCAGCTTTGCTGACATACAGGTAATTCTTAATGACAATCATTCATTATTAGGCGCTTTTATTTGTGTTATTTTTTTTAACCAACCAAAGCATTTGCATTATTATACTGTTGTTTCCTTAGATACTCATGTGACAACCGGGTGCTGAGGATGATGAGGGAGAGGACACTGGGCAACAGTGTGACTCAGCTTTACAAGAAGCTGATGGAGCAACACAGTGAGGCATGGACACAGCGTGTCCTGCAGTATCTGACTGCCTGTGAACCATTCACAAGGTCCTCCCTTGTGCAGCCTCCTGTGTTTGCTGAGCCTCCCCCTTTACCTGCCCTACCTAAACCTAAGTGGCTGTTAGCCGTGTACGCCAGGGATGTTCTGGGGCGTCTGCACGAGGTGAAGGGCAAAATTACATCCGTCTTTGGCTGTGTTCTCAAGATGGACTCCACAAAAAAGGTATCACAGCCCTGTTTGTATCCAGAAATTTGCCAGATATGGATATGTATGCATGCATAATGAACACAGTTTTTGACCCTTTTATTTTTCCCTATAGGTCACAAAGAAACTCGCTGGTGCTGCTTCAGGAACAGCTGCCTGGTGCACAAATGTGGGTAACGAACACGGCCAAGTCCTTGTCTCTGTGCTGACAGCTGCCGAGGGACATGGACTGGACTCCATGGCAGCTGGCCTGATGAAACGCTACCGAGAGGCAGGAGAGGCAGCCCCAAAAGTTATGTACGTGGACAGAGATTGTTGCAGTCAGCATGGCCAGTCTCGAGTGAAGGTCCTGTTTTCGGAGTGGGATGAGCTTGAAGTGCGCCTTGACATCTGGCATTTCATGCGGCGATTTGCTGCAGGTGTCACGACAGAGGCTCATCCACTCTATGGGATCTTCATGGCACGTCTGTCCACGTGCATCTTTCAGTGGGATCCAGAGGATGTGGCTGCTCTTCACCATGCAAAGGAAGGTGAGCTGGCGGCAAAGAAGACTGGCCACATCTCAGGAAAGGCGGTCAGTGCTCGCATTACCAGGAGGGAGTTGGCACTGCACTGCCGGAGGAGGACCAGGGGGGTGGAGGAGTCGACCAGATCAATTGGATCACTGATTGATCTGTTTGACAGTGCGGCCGGGAAGGACACTCTGGGAGTTACTCTGCTGGACCACGAACGGATCCAGCGGATATGGAAAGAACAGCAGAAGCACGTACAGTGTATACAAGACCCAGAGAACTTTCCGCTGTACATGAAGACAGGGACACTGAAGAAAGGCGGTGTGGAGCTGTGCTGCTACAGGTGTGCCCGTGGCTCTACCTCCTTGGAGTCATTCCACCTCCATCTGAACCGTTTTATTCCAGGTATTACATACATATGGATTACTAATTTAAAATATAAGCACTTTAACTGCTTCCATTACTTTGAAGTAATGTCACTTTAATAAATGTCACACTCTACAGTAATGTTAGTTATTTTCTGATGTCATAAGCATTGACAAAGCTGTCTTGCCTGACAATCACTAGTAACTCTTGTTATAATGACAATTTTTAATGTATTTGCATAACTCTGTTACATGTAACCAGTTACTTCATAGCACATCATGTGTAGTACATATGTGACGTATTAAACCAATTTTTTGTTTATTTAACTTTTAGGAACCAGTGCCAGTGACGCGCATTTTCAGGCGTATCTCCTTGAGGGCTTGATGCGTTGGAATGATGACCGGATGGATGACGCCATAAAAGGACCTTCATCAATCCGGTCATATGGCAGTGCCATGAGAGAGGCTGTGGACCAGCTTAGCCGGACTGTCTTTGGGAAGCCCTGGGATGAGCGCTATCGGCCTCCTGGAGCATATACAGGTAAGAAATTCATTAATTTGTTCTTTTGTAATATTCTACTAAGTTATCTATTTAGCCTTTAATGTACTAGACAAAATATTAAATAACTCATATTATGGATTTCTGAAAATTAGCTTTCATGTAGTAAGTAAAAAAAAAAAGGTGTACAATTTTATTTACATAGCACTTTTAACACTACAATGCACAAAGTGCTTTACACAATATCATTGAAATACATTATTGAAGAGCTATACACAATACATGAAGAAACAAAATATAATTTAAAATATCAAAACCCAAACTACACAAAAAAAGACACTAAATACTAAAAGCATGTCTATACAAGTATATTTTCAGATGACATTTAAAAACAGACACTCAGATGTTCTTATATCAATTGGCAAGCTATTCCATAATTTTGGAGCCCTCACTGTAAATGCTCTATCTCCTTTAGTTTTATATCTAGTTCTTGGAACATCCAGCATCTTGTTAAAAGAGGACCTCAGACATCTCCCTGATGCATAAGGTCTCAGAAGCTCAGTTAAATATATAGGTGCCAGACCATTTAAAGCTTTATATGTCAACAATAAAATCTGTTATTGTTGACTTATAAAAGATAACCCTAACCCTGATCAAGGGCTAACCCCAACCCTAACCCTTATCAAGGGCTAACCCCAACCCTAATCCTGCTCAAGGGCTAACCCCAACCCTAACCCTGCTCAAGGGCTAACCCCAACCCTAACCCTGATCAAGGGCTAACCCCAACCCTAACCCTGCTCAAGGGCTAACCCCAACCCTAACCCTGCTCAAGGGCTAACCCCAACCCTAACCCTGCTCAAGGGCTAACCCTAACCCTGCTCAAGGGCTAACCCCAACCCTAATCCTGCTCAAGGGCCAACCCCAACCCTAACCCTGATCAAGGGCTAACCCCAACCCTAACCCTGCTCAAGGGCTAACCCTAACCCTGCTCACGGTTCAGGTTGAAAAATTAGTTCTTCCATTGTTTCATCATCGATTCGGACTCGCGCTGGGATTTATGTTAAATCAGTGTGTACAATCACTGAGCTTTAGGAAGCCTCTGGACACAATGGGTGTTTTTTTTCTGGAATACGCGGTAAACCAATCACAACAGACTGGGCCTTCTGACCAATCAGAGCAGAGTAGGCTCGCGGAAAGGAGGGATTTAGAGAGACTGAACGTTTTGGTGATGTGCAATGTATATTATGAGAAAATGAAAGTGTTTTTTGACCTTTGATGCATGTAAACCTGTTGTTTGAGACCTCCAAAACTAAATTAGGAAACTTTCAAATAGCATAATAGGGGCACTTTAAGAACACTTTCTTTTTTCTCATTTTATTCTTGTAGGTGAATTGCTGGGAATGGAGTACCTTTACAGCCAGACTGGCAAAACACTAACTCCAGTGCTCCAGAACCCAGAGGAGGAAGACAGGCTGGTGGAGGAGGTTGATGACCAGGATCTGGAAGATGAGGGGTTTGAGGAACAGATCATGGAGGACATCACAGTTCCAGTGCTGTATGAGGATGACCCCTGCCGTGATCTCGAAAACAGCCCCTCATCTTTGCCTCTGCCTCAGTCCCCAGTATCACTGGCTGAGCCGTCCACATCATCTGGTGGAGAAGGACAGCATCTTGCCCCTGCCCCTTCAGTGCTGTCACAGCCATCTGACACTGGAAGCAGTCTCTCAGATGATCAGGTAAGATACTTTAAGGCTTTTATTTAAGTTCAATCTCGTTTTATTCCACATATATTAACATTAATCTGCATTTACTAGGGACCAGTCATTGGCCCAGATGGCATCGCTGGGTGGGACAAGGTCCAGGATCTGGCTGGTTACCTGGTGGGTCTTCGTGAGGCTCCTTACCTCACTGACCACCAGATGACAGAGGCCATCCAGCTGTGGACAGCTCTCCCTGATTGCGATAAACAGCGGGTCAACTATCAGCCTCGACATCAGCCTCAGTTGACACATGGGCGCTTTAAGGCACCAAAGCGGTCCGGTGTCACACCGGGTGTGGAAAGTGTGAAACGTTGTCTGATTGGACATCCTGGGGGTCCAGCACAGTGGCCCAGCACCAGCCGCTTGGTTGAGGCCATTTGTATGAAGCTGTGTGCTTTACACAAGTCGCCAACCAAGAAGGCTGGAGTTTGCACTCCCAGGTGGTCTAAAATCCTCTCAGATTACCACCACATCCGAGAGCTGGTGCTTAATAGTCGCAGGCTGATGGATGAAACAATGATCCAGCTGTTTGAGCTAAACCAGAGGACACTCATTCAGTGGTAAGCAAGGCACATTATTTGCTTCAAATTAACTGAATAATTCTAAACATATATATAATAAGTAATTTATTTTCAGGTTTCAGCGGCGGCAGAAGAATCAGGAAATGAGTGTCCTCGCTCAGGGACTGACGCCACCTGACCCCATTGCTGTGGCTATTACGCCGCTTCCTCCACCGAGGGAGAAACTGGATGAAGCACCATCGACCTCGGGCCCAAAACATACATTTGTCTTTCCGGCAAATAAAGAAGGACAGGCACCTATTCTGCGACCAGGTCGACGGCCCGCTGCTGCCACCAGGGAGTGCCCCATCGCACCTGCCCCCACAACATCAGGAGTTGTGCAGCCCATTTCAGCACCTGGGTCATTGCTGGGCACACTAGTCCTTAATCCAGACATGACTGTGTCGATGGTGTTTCAGTCTTCTGGTGCTTCGACATCCAGTGCAGGCCCAGCTCTGCCTGCTCCTGTGTCTGCTGCTCTTGTGTCTGCTGCTCCTGTGTCTGCTGCTCCTGTGTCTGCTGCTCCTGTGTCTGCTGCTGCCCTGTCTGCTGCTCCTCTGTCTGCTGCTCCTGTGTCTGCTGCTCCTGTGTCTGCTGCTGCCCTGTCTGCTGCTCCTCTGTCTGCTGCTCCTGTGTCCCGTTACACCCAGAGGAACAGGCGCCGACGGGCCCAGGAAGAGGAAAGTGGAGTCCATAAGAGGAAGTATGTGCGAGGGGTTACTTTTAACATGTGCAGCAAATGTGGACAGCCCAAAACTAAAGAGTTTGGCCATAGCCGATATGGTAATGCCACATTTTGCTTGCGTTCCTCTGGTGGACAATCTTTAGATGACTGGTTGGCAGAACAGCGGCAACAAAATAAACCCCAAACTCCACCTCCTCAATGAAAACCACCAGGGAGTACCCCATCGCACTTGCCACCACAGCATCAGGAGTTGTGCAGCCCATTATCAGTACCTGGGTCGTTGCTAAGCACACTAGACATGGCAACATGCCAGAACAGCACCAGCCAAATAAACACCAAATTCCACCTCCTCAAAAAACACTTTCCTGTATATATTACATGGGCCCACTTTTTATATTGTCCTGTATATATTGTGTGTGTATATATATATATATATGCCACATTTTGCTTGCGTGCCTGGACAATCTTCAGATGGCTGGTTGGCAGAACAGGGCCAGCAAAATAAACTCCAAAGTCCACCTCCTCAATAAATATTTTTCTGTATATGTTTTGTATGTATTACATGGGCCCACTTTTTTTATATTGTACTGTATATATTGTGTGTATGTACATTATTTATATATATATATATATATATATATATATATATATATATATATATATATATATATATATATATATATATATATATATATATATGTATATATGTGTGTGTGTGTGTGTGTGTGTGTGTGTGTGTGTGTGTGTGCACTAATTTCAATATTTGTGTGTATATTTGTTAATTTTAATAAAACCTTTTACATGTGAAGTGTTTTTTATTAGATAAATTAAATCTGATAAATCATATCAATCAAATCATATCCCACAAAAAAAAAAAAAATATATATATATATATATATATTACACATAAAATAAAAATATATATATTACAGATAAAATAAAAAATAAATAAATATATATATATATATATATATATTACA
>NC_137101.1:38015851-38018351 GCF_949357685.1 Gobio gobio | reverse complement strand
GGGGTATGATTCTCGCTTTGGGTGCGAGAGGTCCCGGGTTCAAATCCCGGACGAGCCCGTTCTTCTGCTTTTAATCTCTTCAGCCTCATTAGGGTCACGGGCAAGCAGGATATTTCTGGGAAATTGGTCATCAAACCTTTGCAAAGCGAGGCCGGTTAGCTCAGTTGGTTAGAGCGTGGTGCTAATAACGCCAAGGTCGCGGGTTCGATCCCCGTACGGGCCACTGTTTTGCTCTCTGGGACCTTCAGCTTCTGCTCGTTTCACAAATGATGGCCGGTCTCACAGAAACCCCTGCCTGCAAGCCTGTAAAACAGACCTGGCTGAAATAGCTCAGTTGGGAGAGCGTTAGACTGAAGATCTAAAGGTCCCTGGTTTGATCCTGGGTTTCGGCAGAGGAACCATGTTTGTGTGCTTTTTGTCGAGGGGGTCCACTGTCCACACACCACCTGCATTCTACTTTGTTCCACCTACCCTCATCGCTATCTGCCTCTCAGACGGCCCGCTGTCAGGATGTGGTGGTTCCATGGTGTAATGTTTAGCACTCTGGACTTTGAATCCAGTGATCCGAGTTCAAATCTCGGTGGAACCTTAGTGGCTTTTCACGGCGGGGTGGGGACCAACTGAGGTGTTGCGCTATTGCTGTCGTACCTGTGAAATTGGCTGTCTGGAACCGATTGGGAAACATGGGCTCAAAAAGCATAGCCTTCGCTGGCTCTTTGGTATTGCTCTTCTTGGCTGATTGACTTAACTCTCTGCTGCTCGGTGAGAAAAGACAGCGCTTGCCAAGGTTCCATGGTGTAATGGTTAGCACTCTGGACTCTGAATCCAGCGATCCGAGTTCAAATCTCGGTGGGACCTGCTTTTGCCAGGAATGTGCGCAGGATCCCACCAGAAAAAAACTTTTCGATAGCAGTGATCCTCAAAATCACGTCTCGGGAGTGCCCCTTGAAGTGAGCGTAAAAGGGCAGGACCCCACATGGAGAATGCGGGCATCGATCCCGCTACCTCTCGCATGCTAAGCGAGCGCTCTACCATTTGAGCTAATTCCCCTCGACGCCAGAGAGGTGTCCATCTCTTTCAAAAGCACCGGCGAGGACCGATCCCTAGCATGTGTGCAGGTGCTGCAGCGGGATTTCCAAAGGCCACAAAGAAAAGAGACAGTATTTCCTTATTCGCTGGCAACTTTGCACTGGCTACCGTTTAGTTTTAGATTTGATTAAAAGAGTGTGCTTTAAGCCATGCAAACAACAATGTTTGCACCCAGGCAGCAGCTGGAAGTGCTTCTGAGTCGGCTCGTTGGTCTAGGGGTATGATTCTCGCTTTGGGTGCGAGAGGTCCCGGGTTCAAATCCCGGACGAGCCCGTGCTTCTGCTTTTAATCTCTTCAGCCTCATTAGGGTCACGGGCAAGCAGGATATTTCTGGGAAATTGGTCATCAAACCTTTGCAAAGCGAGGCCGGTTAGCTCAGTTGGTTAGAGCGTGGTGCTAATAACGCCAAGGTCGCGGGTTCGATCCCCGTACGGGCCACTGTTTTGCTCTCTGGGACCTTCAGCTTCTGCTCGTTTCACAAATGATGGCCGGTCTCACAGAAACCCCTGCCTGCAAGCCTGTAAAACAGACCTGGCTGAAATAGCTCAGTTGGGAGAGCGTTAGACTGAAGATCTAAAGGTCCCTGGTTCGATCCTGGGTTTCGGCAGAGGAACCATGTTTGTGTGCTTTTTGTCGAGGGGGTCCACTGTCCACACACCACCTGCATTCTACTTTGTTCCACCTACCCTCATCGCTATCTGCCTCTCAGACGGCCCGCTGTCAGGATGTGGTGGTTCCATGGTGTAATGTTTAGCACTCTGGACTTTGAATCCAGTGATCCGAGTTCAAATCTCGGTGGAACCTTAGTGGCTTTTCACGGCGGGGTGGGGACCAACTGAGGTGTTGCGCTATTGCTGTCGTACCTGTGAAATTGGCTGTCTGGAACCGATTGGGAAACATGGGCTCAAAAAGCATAGCCTTCGCTGGCTCTTTGGTATTGCTCTTCTTGGCTGATTGACTTAACTCTCTGCTGCTCGGTGAGAAAAGACAGCGCTTGCCAAGGTTCCATGGTGTAATGGTTAGCACTCTGGACTCTGAATCCAGCGATCCGAGTTCAAATCTCGGTGGGACCTGCTTTTGCCAGGAATGTGCGCAGGATCCCACCAGAAAAAAACTTTTCGATAGCAGTGATCCTCAAAATCACGTCTCGGGAGTGCCCCTTGAAGTGAGCGTAAAAGGGCAGGACCCCACATGGAGAATGCGGGCATCGATCCCGCTACCTCTCGCATGCTAAGCGAGCGCTCTACCATTTGAGCTAATTCCCCTCGACGCCAGAGAGGTGTCCATCTCTTTCAAAAGCACCGGCGAGGACCGATCCCTAGCATGTGTGCAGGTGCTGCAGCGGGATTTCCAAAGGCCACAAAGAAAAGAGACAGTATTTCCTTATTCGCTGGCAACTTTGCACTGGCTA
>NC_137101.1:37998351-38010851 GCF_949357685.1 Gobio gobio | reverse complement strand
CTGGCTCTTTGGTATTGCTCTTCTTGGCTGATTGACTTAACTCTCTGCTGCTCGGTGAGAAAAGACAGCGCTTGCCAAGGTTCCATGGTGTAATGGTTAGCACTCTGGACTCTGAATCCAGCGATCCGAGTTCAAATCTCGGTGGGACCTGCTTTTGCCAGGAATGTGCGCAGGATCCCACCAGAAAAAAACTTTTCGATAGCAGTGATCCTCAAAAGCACGTCTCGGGAGTGCCCCTTGAAGTGAGCGTAAAAGGGCAGGACCCCACATGGAGAATGCGGGCATCGATCCCGCTACCTCTCGCTTGCGCCTACTGCTTTCCACCGGTTGAGCCAAAGTAAGCCCAAAGTAAGCCCACGTGAGCCAATCGCGTTTCCTCCTGTGGCTTACTTTTGACCAATCGCGTTTCCCCTGTGGCTTACTTTTGACCAATCGCGTTTCGCTCCTGTGGCTTACTTTTGACTACTCGCGTTTCGTCCCGTGGCTTACTTTTGACCAATCGCGTTTCTCTCCTCTGGCTTACTTTTGACCAATAGCCGTCGTCCGTTATTATGATCGTCATCTTTGCTATAGGTAAGACTATGATGTATTGCTTTGTTTTATTTTAATATCATTTGTTTATATACAGTGTGTATTTTTAGAAAATGACTCGTGCCAATGTAGTTCGCTAACATGTACAGCACAGGTTTTCCTTAGTACCTGTCAACCTGTAACTTTCCCCATGATAAATACATAGCAAAACATGTCGCTAATGATCAGATAAGTTATAATCATCGTCCGTTAACGTTAAGCTATATTGATGTCAACAATGATGTGTGTATTGTGTGCGAAGTCATTGCTTCTGGGCCCTATAATTAAACATAATGATTAAACAAAAATTACTTATATTTGGTAATAATACTAGTGACATCTGAGCCTGGGCCCATATAATCGTTACCAGCCTCCCCCATCAAATTACATACTTCATATTCGACTTTACATAATTAATATATCAGGGATTCCTGTCCTCCGTAGAAAAGTCATCATCAGGCCAGTTTATGGTCATGGCCATGTTTATTACCACAGTAATATGGTTACATGTAGCATGTTATAATGCCGTTACACACACTTTTTTTTTTTTTTTTTTTTAGCTACTAGGACAGGACATAATGAGACAGAAATAACAAAACAACAGTGTAAATACAAAGCAAAAACATCAAAGTTTTGGTTTTACATGTGATTATGTGAAGTGTGTGTTGGTCTGTGAAATTGTGTATGTGTACCTTTCTATCTGTCATGCATCTTAATATATGTATATATATATATATATATATATATATATATATATATATATATATATATATATATATATATATATATATATATATATATATATATATATATATATATATATATATATATATATATATATATATATATATATATATATTTGTTACTCACTCAACGTACAGGTATCGCTTCGATTTCTAGAGGTAATAGTCTCTTTCTTACGTGTAGCATGTTATAATGTCGTTACACACACACTTTAAAAAAAAATCTAGGACAGGACATAATGAGACAGATATAACCAAACAACATTGTAAATACACAACAAAAACATCAAAGGTTTGGTTTTAAAGGTTTGGTTTTAAATTTGATTATGTGAAGTGTGTGTTGGTCTGTGAAGTTGTGTATGTGTTCCTCTCTATCTTTTTTTTAGCTACTAGGACAGGACATAACGAGACCGCTATAACCAAACAACATTGTAAATACACAACAAAAACATCAAAGGTTTGGTTTTAAATTTGATTATGTGAAGTGTGTGTTGGTCTGTGAAGTAGTGTATGTGTACCTCTCTATCTTTTTTTTAGCTACTAAGACAGGACATAATGAGACAGATATAACCAGGCAACATTGTAAATACAAAGCAAAAACATAAAAGTTTTGGTTTTTACATGTGATTATGTGAAGTGTGTGTTGGTCTTTGAAGTATGTGTTCCTCTCTATCTTTTTTAGCTACTAGGACAGGACATAACGAGACCGCTATAACCAAACAACATTGTAAATACACAACAAAAACATCAAAGGTTTGGTTTTAAATTTGATTATGTGAAGTGTGTGTTGGTCTGTGAAGTTGTGTATGTGTTCCTCTCTATCTTTTTTTTTAGCTACTAGGACAGGACATAACGAGACCGCTATAACCAAACAACATTGTAAATACACAACAAAAACATCAAAGGTTTGGTTTTAAATTTGATTATGTGAAGTTGTGTATGTGTACCTCTCTATCTGTCATGCATCTTAATATATATATATATATATATTGTTACACACTTATCATACAGGTACTGTTCGATTTCTTGAGGTAATAGTCTCTTTCTGATTTTCATTTCAGAAAATGTACGCATACCCTGTTTTTCGCCGCCAAACGCCAACTTCAAACCGACTCCTCATGGCGCCATCGGCAGAGGCAAAGCGCCTTGAAAATGTGGAGTCTGGAAGGGCCAAACCGAAAGAGGAGGTGCTGACAGAGGCCAGTACATATGTCCGCACAAACAGTGGAGACCCCAGTGACCAGTTTTTAGTACTGGCTCACTGCAAACTTCAGTTTGGGAAGTACCAGGGCCAGCGATTTAGATGGCTCCTGGAGAACTCACTGGGTTATGCTGTTTATTTGGTGCTCAGCATTTCCACTGAGCAAGCACACACAAACCCATTATCAGAAAATAAACAACTGTTCCTACAGTACACTACTTACATTAGAGAGATGGCAGAGGAAGTGGAGAAGTACAAGAGGAAGCAGGAAATGCAAGCAGAAGCCCGGGCAACTGGAGACCAGGGCTGCTTGATGGTGGAGTTTGGTGACTTCAAGGGGTCGGTCCATGAAGGATGTCTATGAGGACCAGAGCAAGGAGGCAAAAGACCTCATCAGGTACCTGGTTAAGGCAGATGCCAGGCCCAACACCAACATGGCTATTTTCAAGGCATACGTCCTGAAAAGACAGGCTTCTGCTGTCGGCACCGGTGTACATCAGCCTGCACGTCCACCTGCAGCCGCCAGTGTCTCTGTACCTCCACCCACAGCCTCCAGTGCCTCTGCACGTCCACCCACAGCCGCCAGTGCCTCTGCATCTACAGCCGCCAGTGCCTCTGCACCTGCACCTGCAGCCATCCGAACTGGTGTACAGCAGACCGCCACTGTGAAAGCGCTGTTGGCGCGTGGCAAACATTTGTCTCCTTCACTTCTGGCGAGAAAAATCATGTCACCAGTTAAACCCCGTGAGTAGTGAGTGTGAATATTGAATTTCCCATACAGCAGTTCTACATGTATTCATTTATCGTTATGGCAAACTTGTCATGTTTCCAGATCCATTACTGCAGTCCACTTTACCTCCTCCAGCAGCAGAACCTCCAGCCAAACGTTTGGCCCAAAGGCAGCTTTTCACTACTGGTAAGTAAGCACCATCTTACATACGTTTGTCTTTGTGTATTGTTCACAGTAATAGTTTTAACATTTGTGCTCCAGGCACTTCTGTTCCCACTGCTGAAGATGATGATGAGGAGCTGGTATTTGCTGCATCACAATGCGAAGCACAGCTAAATACAGGTGTGGCATATGACACAAATGCAAATATTGGTAACACGTTCAGTTATAACTCACTTATAAGTTATTTGTTAATGATTAATTAATCATTTACAAAACGTGACTATACAATAATTAATAAGTAATATGCTAACCATTTATAAATGTTTTGTTAATTCAGTTATAAGACACTTATAAGTTATTGGTTTAATGATGAACTAATAATTTACTCTAAACATGACTATATAAATATAACTTATTAAAAAGTGGTTTGCAAACACTATACAAATGTGCTGTAAGTTATGTTAAAAAAATTATAAATCATTAAATAAATCAAACAGATCAATAGCAGATGGTTGATGAGTTATTAGTTGATCCACTATTTATACTATTTACGTATTTAGGTCAAACTTGTTTCAGTATCGTCTCTGACAATGGTTAATCTTGAACAAATTATAAATAGACCATTAGTAAATGATCAGTATAAGCTTGTCTGTTCAAAAGCACAAACATGCAGAATGCTAAAACAGCATTTTTTAAGGGGATACACATTTATAAATGTCTTACAGTCAGGGGATTCAGGTGGGTTATGATAAATCCTTTGATCTAGTGATAATGTGAACCTGTTTCACCTTCCACCGATGCTCATATCCAGTGCAAAGCGGTTAAAGACTCCATGTGTGTCAGAGAAGACAGTGGTCTATACCCTCACCAGTCAGCACCTACACTGCAGGACACACTACGAAGTGTTCAACACCTGTAATAGATGATGTGTAAACGCATGAATAAATAATTTACAAAGCTTTCTGCATCCCCTAATCTAAAGTGTAAACCATTCATCGCTTGTAAATTTTCAGAATACATATCGTCTCAAAGCAGCTTTACAGAAAATGCATGCGTCTGCATTACAATTTAGAGTGATTTGTTATCAGAGGAGACTGTGCCCAAGTTATGTATTTCAGAAAATATACAATCACAGTCAGCTAAAAATTTATTAATAAACAATGTAATAATTTAAGGCAGAAACAATGGGCTCATTGAAGTAAAGAAACGTTGTTAATAATGATTAGGGTATATAGAAAAGGTTTGTTGTTGGTAGAGTCGGAGTTGTCTCTTCACAGGTGTTGGTCATCTGAAGTCTTCATAAGAAGCTGGATCCAGACTGGAGCTGACGGACTCTCTAGTTACCTCGGGATGGGCGTCCCGAGATAAAACAGAACAGAAAAACAATTAGCGTAGCTGCTGTTCAAGGCATTAAGCAAAGACAATCATGTGCACTGATGTAACTGGAGTATAGGCTATGATATTCATTATGTGAATGCTTGGCTAAAGAGATGCGTCTTTAATCTAGATTTAAACTGAGAGAGTGACTCTGAGCCCGAACATTATCAGGAAGGCTATTCCAGAGTTTAGGTGCCAAATATGAAAACATTCTTACTTCTTTAGTGGACTTAGATATCCTAGGTATTACCAGAAGCCCAGAGTTTTGTGATCTTAAAGAGCGTGATGATTGTAGGGCAATAGATGATCAGTTAAATACACAGGAGCTAAACTGTTTAGGGACTTATAGGCCCGTAGGAATACTTTATAATTGACACAGAACTTAACAGGTAACCAGTGTAGAGATGATAAAATTGGTGTTATATGATCATATTTTCTTGACCTATTAAGAACTCTAGCAGCTGCATTTTGTAGTAATTGTAGCTTGTTTATTGATGATGCAGGACAACCAGCTAGTAATGCATTACAGTAACCCAGACTTATATATATATATATATATATATATATATATATATATATATATATATATATATATATATATATATATATATATATATATATATATATATATATATATATATATGGATATACAGTATAGCATACCACTTAATAATAATTTATGAATGTATTAAGTAATAATTAATAAATTACTTATAACTAAACTAACAAAACATTTATAAAATGTTAGCATATTACTTATTAGACATTTATAAATGTATAGTCTTGTTTTGTAAATTCATCAACTAATAACTTATAAGTGACTTATAACTGAACATTATAAAGTGTTACCCAAATGTTATAAGAATGTTTTGTGAAAACACAAAAAAAAAATCAACATTTTTAAATATTTTTTGTTTAAAATACAGAATTATGTCACATCATGCCTCAAGCGGGATGCATTCTTTGAGTGCACTTCAAAACCTTAAGGATGTCCAAAGGTGTAAGGGTATTTATTTGCGTTTCCGAACTTACCCGTTGTTTAACAATCACCGGATAACTTTTTCACACCGCCTGCTCTTCTCACTCACTCTTTAGCTCCCCCTGAGCAGACAGGATCATGGAGTTTCATTGTTCTAATGATTAGTGGAACAGTTTTTCCTTACTGTATCTGTGTGCATGCTTCATGTCTGTGGGCATCATTATTTTATACTGAATTAATCGCGCCTCATTTTCCTTACTCCATTCCATCTAATCCTCATTCTCAAAGAGCTTTATTGATTCCATATTCCTTACATCAATAAAGTGTACACTGCGTTCTTTGCTTCTTAACACTAGTACCATTTTCTTCACTGTTAATAATTATTAATGCTTGTCCAAAATTACTGCTTCGCAGTTTTGGAAAAGCTTCAGTTTTTTGAAGCTTTGGTGGTATCCTCCTCAGCCCCATTTAATTAACACTCAGCCGCCCGCCTCACACGACCTCTTCTTCTGTCGGCCCCTTTTCTTATGGATGCCGCTGAAGATGTGGTTATTTCCCCTTGTCTGTGTTCGCCCAGACTGTGTAAAGCACAGACTAACAGCGGCAGGACTTTATCGCACCGTGCGCAAGGTCTTGGACATCGACGGGTGGTATGACCTTGCCACTGAGTATCTGGAATGCAAACGCTGCAAAAAAGAAATATCCTGCCTGGTCCGAGGACATCTTAGGACAGCTGGATATGGGCCACCGCAGTCAGTTTCCAGCTTTGCTGACATACAGGTAATTCTTAATGACAATCATTCATTATTAGGCGCTTTTATTTGTGTTATTTTTTTTAACCAACCAAAGCATTTGCATTATTATACTGTTGTTTCCTTAGATACTCATGTAACAACCGGGTGCTGAGGATGATGAGGGAGAGGACACTGGGCAACAGTGTGACTCAGCTTTACAAGAAGCTGATGGAGCAACACAGTGAGGCATGGACACAGCGTGTCCTGCAGTATCTGACTGCCTGTGAACCATTCACAAGGTCCTCCCTTGTGCAGCCTCCTGTGTTTGCTGAGCCTCCCCCTTTACCTGCCCTACCTAAACCTAAGTGGCTGTTAGCCGTGTACGCCAGGGATGTTCTGGGGCGTCTGCACGAGGTGAAGGGCAAAATTACATCCGTCTTTGGCTGTGTTCTCAAGATGGACTCCACAAAAAAGGTATCACAGCCCTGTTTGTATCCAGAAATTTGCCAGATATGGATATGTATGCATGCATAATGAACACAGTTTTTGACCCTTTTATTTTTCCCTATAGGTCACAAAGAAACTCGCTGGTGCTGCTTCAGGAACAGCTGCCTGGTGCACAAATGTGGGTAACGAACACGGCCAAGTCCTTGTCTCTGTGCTGACAGCTGCCGAGGGACATGGACTGGACTCCATGGCAGCTGGCCTGATGAAACGCTACCGAGAGGCAGGAGAGGCAGCCCCAAAAGTTATGTACGTGGACAGAGATTGTTGCAGTCAGCATGGCCAGTCTCGAGTGAAGGTCCTGTTTTCGGAGTGGGATGAGCTTGAAGTGCGCCTTGACATCTGGCATTTCATGCGGCGATTTGCTGCAGGTGTCACGACAGAGGCTCATCCACTCTATGGGATCTTCATGGCACGTCTGTCCACGTGCATCTTTCAGTGGGATCCAGAGGATGTGGCTGCTCTTCACCATGCAAAGGAAGGTGAGCTGGCGGCAAAGAAGACTGGCCACATCTCAGGAAAGGCGGTCAGTGCTCGCATTACCAGGAGGGAGTTGGCACTGCACTGCCGGAGGAGGACCAGGGGGGTGGAGGAGTCGACCAGATCAATTGGATCACTGATTGATCTGTTTGACAGTGCGGCCGGGAAGGACACTCTGGGAGTTCCTCTGCTGGACCACGAACGGATCCAGCGGATATGGAAAGAACAGCAGAAGCACGTACAGTGTATACAAGACCCAGAGAACTTTCCGCTGTACATGAAGACAGGGACACTGAAGAAAGGCGGTGTGGAGCTGTGCTGCTACAGGTGTGCCCGTGGCTCTACCTCCTTGGAGTCATTCCACCTCCATCTGAACCGTTTTATTCCAGGTATTACATACATATGGATTACTAATTTAAAATATAAGCACTTTAACTGCTTCCATTACTTTGAAGTAATGTCACTTTAATAAATGTCACACTCTACAGTAATGTTAGTTATTTTCTGATGTCATAAGCATTGACAAAGCTGTCTTGCCTGACAATCACTAGTAACTCTTGTTATAATGACAATTTTTAATGTATTTGCATAACTCTGTTACATGTAACCAGTTACTTCATAGCACATCATGTGTAGTACATATGTGACGTATTAAACCAATTTTTT
This sequence comes from Gobio gobio, assembly GCF_949357685.1. Lineage (NCBI taxonomy): Eukaryota > Metazoa > Chordata > Actinopteri > Cypriniformes > Gobionidae > Gobio > Gobio gobio. Next base: position 38,002,705 of record NC_137101.1, on the reverse strand, counting down.
GTTTATTTAACTTTTAGGAACCAGTGCCAGTGACGCGCATTTTCAGGCGTATCTCCTTGAGGGCTTGATGCGTTGGAATGATGACCGGATGGATGACGCCATAAAAGGACCTTCATCAATCCGGTCATATGGCAGTGCCATGAGAGAGGCTGTGGACCAGCTTAGCCGGACTGTCTTTGGGAAGCCCTGGGATGAGCGCTATCGGCCTCCTGGAGCATATACAGGTAAGAAATTCATTAATTTGTTCTTTTGTAATATTCTACTAAGTTATCTATTTAGCCTTTAATGTACTAGACAAAATATTAAATAACTCATATTATGGATTTCTGAAAATTAGCTTTCATGTAGTAAGTAAAAAAAAAAGGTGTACAATTTTATTTACATAGCACTTTTAACACTACAATGCACAAAGTGCTTTACACAATATCATTGAAATACATTATTGAAGAGCTATACACAATACATGAAGAAACAAAATATAATTTAAAATATCAAAACCCAAACTACACAAAAAAAGACACTAAATACTAAAAGCATGTCTATACAAGTATATTTTCAGATGACATTTAAAAACAGACACTCAGATGTTCTTATATCAATTGGCAAGCTATTCCATAATTTTGGAGCCCTCACTGTAAATGCTCTATCTCCTTTAGTTTTATATCTAGTTCTTGGAACATCCAGCATCTTGTTAAAAGAGGACCTCAGACATCTCCCTGATGCATAAGGTCTCAGAAGCTCAGTTAAATATATAGGTGCCAGACCATTTAAAGCTTTATATGTCAACAATAAAATCTGTTATTGTTGACTTATAAAAGATAACCCTAACCCTGATCAAGGGCTAACCCCAACCCTAACCCTTATCAAGGGCTAACCCCAACCCTAATCCTGCTCAAGGGCTAACCCCAACCCTAACCCTGCTCAAGGGCTAACCCCAACCCTAACCCTGATCAAGGGCTAACCCCAACCCTAACCCTGCTCAAGGGCTAACCCCAACCCTAACCCTGCTCAAGGGCTAACCCCAACCCTAACCCTGCTCAAGGGCTAACCCTAACCCTGCTCAAGGGCTAACCCCAACCCTAATCCTGCTCAAGGGCCAACCCCAACCCTAACCCTGATCAAGGGCTAACCCCAACCCTAACCCTGCTCAAGGGCTAACCCTAACCCTGCTCACGGTTCAGGTTGAAAAATTAGTTCTTCCATTGTTTCATCATCGATTCGGACTCGCGCTGGGATTTATGTTAAATCAGTGTGTACAATCACTGAGCTTTAGGAAGCCTCTGGACACAATGGGTGTTTTTTTTCTGGAATACGCGGTAAACCAATCACAACAGACTGGGCCTTCTGACCAATCAGAGCAGAGTAGGCTCGCGGAAAGGAGGGATTCAGAGAGACTGAACGTTTTGGTGATGTGCAATGTATATTATGAGAAAATGAAAGTGTTTTTTGACCTTTGATGCATGTAAACCTGTTGTTTGAGACCTCCAAAACTAAATTAGGAAACTTTCAAATAGCATAATAGGGGCACTTTAAGAACACTTTCTTTTTTCTCATTTTATTCTTGTAGGTGAATTGCTGGGAATGGAGTACCTTTACAGCCAGACTGGCAAAACACTAACTCCAGTGCTCCAGAACCCAGAGGAGGAAGACAGGCTGGTGGAGGAGGTTGATGACCAGGATCTGGAAGATGAGGGGTTTGAGGAACAGATCATGGAGGACATCACAGTTCCAGTGCTGTATGAGGATGACCCCTGCCGTGATCTCGAAAACAGCCCCTCATCTTTGCCTCTGCCTCAGTCCCCAGTATCACTGGCTGAGCCGTCCACATCATCTGGTGGAGAAGGACAGCATCTTGCCCCTGCCCCTTCAGTGCTGTCACAGCCATCTGACACTGGAAGCAGTCTCTCAGATGATCAGGTAAGATACTTTAAGGCTTTTATTTAAGTTCAATCTCGTTTTATTCCACATATATTAACATTAATCTGCATTTACTAGGGACCAGTCATTGGCCCAGATGGCATCGCTGGGTGGGACAAGGTCCAGGATCTGGCTGGTTACCTGGTGGGTCTTCGTGAGGCTCCTTACCTCACTGACCACCAGATGACAGAGGCCATCCAGCTGTGGACAGCTCTCCCTGATTGCGATAAACAGCGGGTCAACTATCAGCCTCGACATCAGCCTCAGTTGACACATGGGCGCTTTAAGGCACCAAAGCGGTCCGCTGTCACACCGGGTGTGGAAAGTGTGAAACGTTGTCTGATTGGACATCCTGGGGGTCCAGCACAGTGGCCCAGCACCAGCCGCTTGGTTGAGGCCATTTGTATGAAGCTGTGTGCTTTACACAAGTCGCCAACCAAGAAGGCTGGAGTTTGCACTCCCAGGTGGTCTAAAATCCTCTCAGATTACCACCACATCCGAGAGCTGGTGCTTAATAGTCGCAGGCTGATGGATGAAACAATGATCCAGCTGTTTGAGCTAAACCAGAGGACACTCATTCAGTGGTAAGCAAGGCACATTATTTGCTTCAAATTAACTGAATAATTCTAAACATATATATAATAAGTAATTTATTTTCAGGTTTCAGCGGCGGCAGAAGAATCAGGAAATGAGTGTCCTCGCTCAGGGACTGACGCCACCTGACCCCATTGCTGTGGCTATTACGCCGCTTCCTCCACCGAGGGAGAAACTGGATGAAGCACCATCGACCTCGGGCCCAAAACATACATTTGTCTTTCCGGCAAATAAAGAAGGACAGGCACCTATTCTGCGACCAGGTCGACGGCCCGCTGCTGCCACCAGGGAGTGCCCCATCGCACCTGCCCCCACAACATCAGGAGTTGTGCAGCCCATTTCAGCACCTGGGTCATTGCTGGGCACACTAGTCCTTAATCCAGACATGACTGTGTCGATGGTGTTTCAGTCTTCTGGTGCTTCGACATCCAGTGCAGGCCCAGCTCTGCCTGCTCCTGTGTCTGCTGCTCTTGTGTCTGCTGCTCCTGTGTCTGCTGCTCCTGTGTCTGCTGCTCCTGTGTCTGCTGCTGCCCTGTCTGCTGCTCCTCTGTCTGCTGCTCCTGTGTCTGCTGCTCCTGTGTCTGCTGCTGCCCTGTCTGCTGCTCCTCTGTCTGCTGCTCCTGTGTCCCGTTACACCCAGAGGAACAGGCGCCGACGGGCCCAGGAAGAGGAAAGTGGAGTCCATAAGAGGAAGTATGTGCGAGGGGTTACTTTTAACATGTGCAGCAAATGTGGACAGCCCAAAACTAAAGAGTTTGGCCATAGCCGATATGGTAATGCCACATTTTGCTTGCGTTCCTCTGGTGGACAATCTTTAGATGACTGGTTGGCAGAACAGCGGCAACAAAATAAACCCCAAACTCCACCTCCTCAATGAAAACCACCAGGGAGTACCCCATCGCACTTGCCACCACAGCATCAGGAGTTGTGCAGCCCATTATCAGTACCTGGGTCGTTGCTAAGCACACTAGACATGGCAACATGCCAGAACAGCACCAGCCAAATAAACACCAAATTCCACCTCCTCAAAAAACACTTTCCTGTATATATTACATGGGCCCACTTTTTATATTGTCCTGTATATATTGTGTGTGTATATATATATATATATGCCACATTTTGCTTGCGTGCCTGGACAATCTTCAGATGGCTGGTTGGCAGAACAGGGCCAGCAAAATAAACTCCAAAGTCCACCTCCTCAATAAATATTTTTCTGTATATGTTTTGTATGTATTACATGGGCCCACTTTTTTTATATTGTACTGTATATATTGTGTGTATGTACATTATTTATATATATATATATATATATATATATATATGTATATATGTGTGTGTGTGTGTGTGTGTGTGTGTGTGTGTGTGTGTGCACTAATTTCAATATTTGTGTGTATATTTGTTAATTTTAATAAAACCTTTTACATGTGAAGTGTTTTTTATTAGATAAATTAAATCTGATAAATCATATCAATCAAATCATATCCCACAAAAAAAAAAAAATATATATATATATATATATATATTACACATAAAATAAAAATATATATATTACAGATAAAATAAAAAATAAATAAATATATATATATATATATATATTACACATAAAATAAAAATATATATATTACACATAAAATAAAAAATAAATATATATATATATATATATATATAAACATAAATTAAAAATAAAAACATTGATCAGACCCTTTTCACATTTCCGGGTTTTTCAGAGCGGAAGTCGTCATATTTGTGGTGAATGAGAGAACACATTAAACATATTTTTGTATGCCCATTTGCTCAAACAGCAAAAGAAAAAGGCCACAATAGTGGTTTCACCACATTCGAA
>NC_137101.1:37968351-37985851 GCF_949357685.1 Gobio gobio | reverse complement strand
GCGAGAGGTCCCGGGTTCAAATCCCGGACGAGCCCGTGCTTCTGCTTTTAATCTCTTCAGCCTCATTAGGGTCACGGGCAAGCAGGATATTTCTGGGAAATTGGTCATCAAACTTTTGCAAAGCGAGGCCGGTTAGCTCAGTTGGTTAGAGCGTGGTGCTAATAACGCCAAGGTCGCGGGTTCGATCCCCGTACGGGCCACTGTTTTGCTCTTTGGGACCTTCAGCTTCTGCTCGTTTCACAAGTGATGGCCAGTGTCACAGAAACCCCTGCCTGCAAGCCTGTAGTACAGACCAGGCCGAAATAGCTCAGTTGGGAGAGCGTTATGCTGAAGATCTAAAGGTCCCTGGTTCGATCCCGTGTTTCGGCAAAGGAACCATGTCTGTGTGCTTTTGGTCGAGGGGGTCCACTGTCCAAACACCACCTGCTTTCTACTTGGTTCCACCTAGCCTCATCGCTATCTGCCTCTCAGACGGCCCGCTGTCAGGGTGTGGTGGTTCCATGGTGTAATGTTTAGCACTCTGGACTTTGAATCCAGTGATCCAAGTTCAAATCTCGGTGGAACCTTAGTGGCTTTTCACGGCGGGGTGGGGACCAACTGAGGTGTTGCGCTATTGCTGTCGTACCTGTGAAATTGGCTGTCTGGAACCAATTGGGAAACATGGTCTCAAAAAGCATAGCCTTCGCTGGCTCTTTGGTATTGCTCTTCTTGGCTGATTGACTTAACTCTCTGCTGCTCGGTGAGAAAAGACAGCGCTTGCCAAGGTTCCATGGTGTAATGTTTAGCACTCTGGACTTTGAATCCAGTGATCCGAGTTCAAATCTCGGTGGAACCTTAGTGGCTTTTCACGGCGGGGTGGGGACCAACTGAGGTGTTGCGCTATTGCTGTCGTACCTGTGAAATTGGCTGTCTGGAACCGATTGGGAAACATGGGCTCAAAAAGCATAGCCTTCGCTGGCTCTTTGGTATTGCTCTTCTTGGCTGATTGACTTAACTCTCTGCTGCTCGGTGAGAAAAGACAGCGCTTGCCAAGGTTCCATGGTGTAATGGTTAGCACTCTGGACTCTGAATCCAGCGATCCGAGTTCAAATCTCGGTGGGACCTGCTTTTGCCAGGAATGTGCGCAGGATCCCACCAGAAAAAAACTTTTCGATAGCAGTGATCCTCAAAAGCACGTCTCGGGAGTGCCCCTTGAAGTGAGCGTAAAAGGGCAGGACCCCACATGGAGAATGCGGGCATCGATCCCGCTACCTCTCGCTTGCGCCTACTGCTTTCCACCGGTTGAGCCAAAGTAAGCCCAAAGTAAGCCCACGTGAGCCAATCGCGTTTCCTCCTGTGGCTTACTTTTGACCAATCGCGTTTCCCCTGTGGCTTACTTTTGACCAATCGCGTTTCGCTCCTGTGGCTTACTTTTGACTACTCGCGTTTCGTCCCGTGGCTTACTTTTGACCAATCGCGTTTCTCTCCTCTGGCTTACTTTTGACCAATAGCCGTCGTCCGTTATTATGATCGTCATCTTTGCTATAGGTAAGACTATGATGTATTGCTTTGTTTTATTTTAATATCATTTGTTTATATACAGTGTGTATTTTTAGAAAATGACTCGTGCCAATGTAGTTCGCTAACATGTACAGCACAGGTTTTCCTTAGTACCTGTCAACCTGTAACTTTCCCCATGATAAATACATAGCAAAACATGTCGCTAATGATCAGATAAGTTATAATCATCGTCCGTTAACGTTAAGCTATATTGATGTCAACAATGATGTGTGTATTGTGTGCGAAGTCATTGCTTCTGGGCCCTATAATTAAACATAATGATTAAACAAAAATTACTTATATTTGGTAATAATACTAGTGACATCTGAGCCTGGGCCCATATAATCGTTACCAGCCTCCCCCATCAAATTACATACTTCATATTCGACTTTACATAATTAATATATCAGGGATTCCTGTCCTCCGTAGAAAAGTCATCATCAGGCCAGTTTATGGTCATGGCCATGTTTATTACCACAGTAATATGGTTACATGTAGCATGTTATAATGCCGTTACACACACTTTTTTTTTTTTTTTTTTTTAGCTACTAGGACAGGACATAATGAGACAGAAATAACAAAACAACAGTGTAAATACAAAGCAAAAACATCAAAGTTTTGGTTTTACATGTGATTATGTGAAGTGTGTGTTGGTCTGTGAAATTGTGTATGTGTACCTTTCTATCTGTCATGCATCTTAATATATGTATATATATATATATATATATATATATATATATATATATATATATATATATATATATATATATATATATATATATATATATATATATATATATATATATATATATATATATATATATTTGTTACTCACTCAACGTACAGGTATCGCTTCGATTTCTAGAGGTAATAGTCTCTTTCTTACGTGTAGCATGTTATAATGTCGTTACACACACACTTTAAAAAAAAATCTAGGACAGGACATAATGAGACAGATATAACCAAACAACATTGTAAATACACAACAAAAACATCAAAGGTTTGGTTTTAAAGGTTTGGTTTTAAATTTGATTATGTGAAGTGTGTGTTGGTCTGTGAAGTTGTGTATGTGTTCCTCTCTATCTTTTTTTTAGCTACTAGGACAGGACATAACGAGACCGCTATAACCAAACAACATTGTAAATACACAACAAAAACATCAAAGGTTTGGTTTTAAATTTGATTATGTGAAGTGTGTGTTGGTCTGTGAAGTAGTGTATGTGTACCTCTCTATCTTTTTTTTAGCTACTAAGACAGGACATAATGAGACAGATATAACCAGGCAACATTGTAAATACAAAGCAAAAACATAAAAGTTTTGGTTTTTACATGTGATTATGTGAAGTGTGTGTTGGTCTTTGAAGTATGTGTTCCTCTCTATCTTTTTTAGCTACTAGGACAGGACATAACGAGACCGCTATAACCAAACAACATTGTAAATACACAACAAAAACATCAAAGGTTTGGTTTTAAATTTGATTATGTGAAGTGTGTGTTGGTCTGTGAAGTTGTGTATGTGTTCCTCTCTATCTTTTTTTTTAGCTACTAGGACAGGACATAACGAGACCGCTATAACCAAACAACATTGTAAATACACAACAAAAACATCAAAGGTTTGGTTTTAAATTTGATTATGTGAAGTTGTGTATGTGTACCTCTCTATCTGTCATGCATCTTAATATATATATATATATATTGTTACACACTTATCATACAGGTACTGTTCGATTTCTTGAGGTAATAGTCTCTTTCTGATTTTCATTTCAGAAAATGTACGCATACCCTGTTTTTCGCCGCCAAACGCCAACTTCAAACCGACTCCTCATGGCGCCATCGGCAGAGGCAAAGCGCCTTGAAAATGTGGAGTCTGGAAGGGCCAAACCGAAAGAGGAGGTGCTGACAGAGGCCAGTACATATGTCCGCACAAACAGTGGAGACCCCAGTGACCAGTTTTTAGTACTGGCTCACTGCAAACTTCAGTTTGGGAAGTACCAGGGCCAGCGATTTAGATGGCTCCTGGAGAACTCACTGGGTTATGCTGTTTATTTGGTGCTCAGCATTTCCACTGAGCAAGCACACACAAACCCATTATCAGAAAATAAACAACTGTTCCTACAGTACACTACTTACATTAGAGAGATGGCAGAGGAAGTGGAGAAGTACAAGAGGAAGCAGGAAATGCAAGCAGAAGCCCGGGCAACTGGAGACCAGGGCTGCTTGATGGTGGAGTTTGGTGACTTCCAGGGTCGGTCCATGAAGGATGTCTATGAGGACCAGAGCAAGGAGGCAAAAGACCTCATCAGGTACCTGGTTAAGGCAGATGCCAGGCCCAACACCAACATGGCTATTTTCAAGGCATACGTCCTGAAAAGACAGGCTTCTGCTGTCGGCACCGGTGTACATCAGCCTGCACGTCCACCTGCAGCCGCCAGTGTCTCTGTACCTCCACCCACAGCCTCCAGTGCCTCTGCACGTCCACCCACAGCCGCCAGTGCCTCTGCATCTACAGCCGCCAGTGCCTCTGCACCTGCACCTGCAGCCATCCGAACTGGTGTACAGCAGACCGCCACTGTGAAAGCGCTGTTGGCGCGTGGCAAACATTTGTCTCCTTCACTTCTGGCGAGAAAAATCATGTCACCAGTTAAACCCCGTGAGTAGTGAGTGTGAATATTGAATTTCCCATACAGCAGTTCTACATGTATTCATTTATCGTTATGGCAAACTTGTCATGTTTCCAGATCCATTACTGCAGTCCACTTTACCTCCTCCAGCAGCAGAACCTCCAGCCAAACGTTTGGCCCAAAGGCAGCTTTTCACTACTGGTAAGTAAGCACCATCTTACATACGTTTGTCTTTGTGTATTGTTCACAGTAATAGTTTTAACATTTGTGCTCCAGGCACTTCTGTTCCCACTGCTGAAGATGATGATGAGGAGCTGGTATTTGCTGCATCACAATGCGAAGCACAGCTAAATACAGGTGTGGCATATGACACAAATGCAAATATTGGTAACACGTTCAGTTATAACTCACTTATAAGTTATTTGTTAATGATTAATTAATAATTTACAAAACGTGACTATACAATAATTAATAAGTAATATGCTAACCATTTATAAATGTTTTGTTAATTCAGTTATAAGACACTTATAAGTTATTGGTTTAATGATGAACTAATAATTTACTCTAAACATGACTATATAAATATAACTTATTAAAAAGTGGTTTGCAAACACTATACAAATGTGCTGTAAGTTATGTTAAAAAAATTATAAATCATTAAATAAATCAAACAGATCAATAGCAGATGGTTGATGAGTTATTAGTTGATCCACTATTTATACTATTTACGTATTTAGGTCAAACTTGTTTCAGTATCGTCTCTGACAATGGTTAATCTTGAACAAATTATAAATAGACCATTAGTAAATGATCAGTATAAGCTTGTCTGTTCAAAAGCACAAACATGCAGAATGCTAAAACAGCATTTTTTAAGGGGATACACATTTATAAATGTCTTACAGTCAGGGGATTCAGGTGGGTTATGATAAATCCTTTGATCTAGTGATAATGTGAACCTGTTTCACCTTCCACCGATGCTCATATCCAGTGCAAAGCGGTTAAAGACTCCATGTGTGTCAGAGAAGACAGTGGTCTATACCCTCACCAGTCAGCACCTACACTGCAGGACACACTACGAAGTGTTCAACACCTGTAATAGATGATGTGTAAACGCATGAATAAATAATTTACAAAGCTTTCTGCATCCCCTAATCTAAAGTGTAAACCATTCATCGCTTGTAAATTTTCAGAATACATATCGTCTCAAAGCAGCTTTACAGAAAATGCATGCGTCTGCATTACAATTTAGAGTGATTTGTTATCAGAGGAGACTGTGCCCAAGTTATGTATTTCAGAAAATATACAATCACAGTCAGCTAAAAATTTATTAATAAACAATGTAATAATTTAAGGCAGAAACAATGGGCTCATTGAAGTAAAGAAACGTTGTTAATAATGATTAGGGTATATAGAAAAGGTTTGTTGTTGGTAGAGTCGGAGTTGTCTCTTCACAGGTGTTGGTCATCTGAAGTCTTCATAAGAAGCTGGATCCAGACTGGAGCTGACGGACTCTCTAGTTACCTCGGGATGGGCGTCCCGAGATAAAACAGAACAGAAAAACAATTAGCGTAGCTGCTGTTCAAGGCATTAAGCAAAGACAATCATGTGCACTGATGTAACTGGAGTATAGGCTATGATATTCATTATGTGAATGCTTGGCTAAAGAGATGCGTCTTTAATCTAGATTTAAACTGAGAGAGTGACTCTGAGCCCGAACATTATCAGGAAGGCTATTCCAGAGTTTAGGTGCCAAATATGAAAACATTCTTACTTCTTTAGTGGACTTAGATATCCTAGGTATTACCAGAAGCCCAGAGTTTTGTGATCTTAAAGAGCGTGATGATTGTAGGGCAATAGATGATCAGTTAAATACACAGGAGCTAAACTGTTTAGGGACTTATAGGCCCGTAGGAATACTTTATAATTGACACAGAACTTAACAGGTAACCAGTGTAGAGATGATAAAATTGGTGTTATATGATCATATTTTCTTGACCTATTAAGAACTCTAGCAGCTGCATTTTGTAGTAATTGTAGCTTGTTTATTGATGATGCAGGACAACCAGCTAGTAATGCATTACAGTAACCCAGACTTATATATATATATATATATATATATATATATATATATATATATATATATATATATATATATATATATATATATATATATATATATATATATATATATATATATATATATGGATATACAGTATAGCATACCACTTAATAATAATTTATGAATGTATTAAGTAATAATTAATAAATTACTTATAACTAAACTAACAAAACATTTATAAAATGTTAGCATATTACTTATTAGACATTTATAAATGTATAGTCTTGTTTTGTAAATTCATCAACTAATAACTTATAAGTGACTTATAACTGAACATTATAAAGTGTTACCCAAATGTTATAAGAATGTTTTGTGAAAACACAAAAAAAAAATCAACATTTTTAAATATTTTTTGTTTAAAATACAGAATTATGTCACATCATGCCTCAAGCGGGATGCATTCTTTGAGTGCACTTCAAAACCTTAAGGATGTCCAAAGGTGTAAGGGTATTTATTTGCGTTTCCGAACTTACCCGTTGTTTAACAATCACCGGATAACTTTTTCACACCGCCTGCTCTTCTCACTCACTCTTTAGCTCCCCCTGAGCAGACAGGATCATGGAGTTTCATTGTTCTAATGATTAGTGGAACAGTTTTTCCTTACTGTATCTGTGTGCATGCTTCATGTCTGTGGGCATCATTATTTTATACTGAATTAATCGCGCCTCATTTTCCTTACTCCATTCCATCTAATCCTCATTCTCAAAGAGCTTTATTGATTCCATATTCCTTACATCAATAAAGTGTACACTGCGTTCTTTGCTTCTTAACACTAGTACCATTTTCTTCACTGTTAATAATTATTAATGCTTGTCCAAAATTACTGCTTCGCAGTTTTGGAAAAGCTTCAGTTTTTTGAAGCTTTGGTGGTATCCTCCTCAGCCCCATTTAATTAACACTCAGCCGCCCGCCTCACACGACCTCTTCTTCTGTCGGCCCCTTTTCTTATGGATGCCGCTGAAGATGTGGTTATTTCCCCTTGTCTGTGTTCGCCCAGACTGTGTAAAGCACAGACTAACAGCGGCAGGACTTTATCGCACCGTGCGCAAGGTCTTGGACATCGACGGGTGGTATGACCTTGCCACTGAGTATCTGGAATGCAAACGCTGCAAAAAAGAAATATCCTGCCTGGTCCGAGGACATCTTAGGACAGCTGGATATGGGCCACCGCAGTCAGTTTCCAGCTTTGCTGACATACAGGTAATTCTTAATGACAATCATTCATTATTAGGCGCTTTTATTTGTGTTATTTTTTTTAACCAACCAAAGCATTTGCATTATTATACTGTTGTTTCCTTAGATACTCATGTAACAACCGGGTGCTGAGGATGATGAGGGAGAGGACACTGGGCAACAGTGTGACTCAGCTTTACAAGAAGCTGATGGAGCAACACAGTGAGGCATGGACACAGCGTGTCCTGCAGTATCTGACTGCCTGTGAACCATTCACAAGGTCCTCCCTTGTGCAGCCTCCTGTGTTTGCTGAGCCTCCCCCTTTACCTGCCCTACCTAAACCTAAGTGGCTGTTAGCCGTGTACGCCAGGGATGTTCTGGGGCGTCTGCACGAGGTGAAGGGCAAAATTACATCCGTCTTTGGCTGTGTTCTCAAGATGGACTCCACAAAAAAGGTATCACAGCCCTGTTTGTATCCAGAAATTTGCCAGATATGGATATGTATGCATGCATAATGAACACAGTTTTTGACCCTTTTATTTTTCCCTATAGGTCACAAAGAAACTCGCTGGTGCTGCTTCAGGAACAGCTGCCTGGTGCACAAATGTGGGTAACGAACACGGCCAAGTCCTTGTCTCTGTGCTGACAGCTGCCGAGGGACATGGACTGGACTCCATGGCAGCTGGCCTGATGAAACGCTACCGAGAGGCAGGAGAGGCAGCCCCAAAAGTTATGTACGTGGACAGAGATTGTTGCAGTCAGCATGGCCAGTCTCGAGTGAAGGTCCTGTTTTCGGAGTGGGATGAGCTTGAAGTGCGCCTTGACATCTGGCATTTCATGCGGCGATTTGCTGCAGGTGTCACGACAGAGGCTCATCCACTCTATGGGATCTTCATGGCACGTCTGTCCACGTGCATCTTTCAGTGGGATCCAGAGGATGTGGCTGCTCTTCACCATGCAAAGGAAGGTGAGCTGGCGGCAAAGAAGACTGGCCACATCTCAGGAAAGGCGGTCAGTGCTCGCATTACCAGGAGGGAGTTGGCACTGCACTGCCGGAGGAGGACCAGGGGGGTGGAGGAGTCGACCAGATCAATTGGATCACTGATTGATCTGTTTGACAGTGCGGCCGGGAAGGACACTCTGGGAGTTCCTCTGCTGGACCACGAACGGATCCAGCGGATATGGAAAGAACAGCAGAAGCACGTACAGTGTATACAAGACCCAGAGAACTTTCCGCTGTACATGAAGACAGGGACACTGAAGAAAGGCGGTGTGGAGCTGTGCTGCTACAGGTGTGCCCGTGGCTCTACCTCCTTGGAGTCATTCCACCTCCATCTGAACCGTTTTATTCCAGGTATTACATACATATGGATTACTAATTTAAAATATAAGCACTTTAACTGCTTCCATTACTTTGAAGTAATGTCACTTTAATAAATGTCACACTCTACAGTAATGTTAGTTATTTTCTGATGTCATAAGCATTGACAAAGCTGTCTTGCCTGACAATCACTAGTAACTCTTGTTATAATGACAATTTTTAATGTATTTGCATAACTCTGTTACATGTAACCAGTTACTTCATAGCACATCATGTGTAGTACATATGTGACGTATTAAACCAATTTTTTGTTTATTTAACTTTTAGGAACCAGTGCCAGTGACGCGCATTTTCAGGCGTATCTCCTTGAGGGCTTGATGCGTTGGAATGATGACCGGATGGATGACGCCATAAAAGGACCTTCATCAATCCGGTCATATGGCAGTGCCATGAGAGAGGCTGTGGACCAGCTTAGCCGGACTGTCTTTGGGAAGCCCTGGGATGAGCGCTATCGGCCTCCTGGAGCATATACAGGTAAGAAATTCATTAATTTGTTCTTTTGTAATATTCTACTAAGTTATCTATTTAGCCTTTAATGTACTAGACAAAATATTAAATAACTCATATTATGGATTTCTGAAAATTAGCTTTCATGTAGTAAGTAAAAAAAAAAGGTGTACAATTTTATTTACATAGCACTTTTAACACTACAATGCACAAAGTGCTTTACACAATATCATTGAAATACATTATTGAAGAGCTATACACAATACATGAAGAAACAAAATATAATTTAAAATATCAAAACCCAAACTACACAAAAAAAGACACTAAATACTAAAAGCATGTCTATACAAGTATATTTTCAGATGACATTTAAAAACAGACACTCAGATGTTCTTATATCAATTGGCAAGCTATTCCATAATTTTGGAGCCCTCACTGTAAATGCTCTATCTCCTTTAGTTTTATATCTAGTTCTTGGAACATCCAGCATCTTGTTAAAAGAGGACCTCAGACATCTCCCTGATGCATAAGGTCTCAGAAGCTCAGTTAAATATATAGGTGCCAGACCATTTAAAGCTTTATATGTCAACAATAAAATCTGTTATTGTTGACTTATAAAAGATAACCCTAACCCTGATCAAGGGCTAACCCCAACCCTAACCCTTATCAAGGGCTAACCCCAACCCTAATCCTGCTCAAGGGCTAACCCCAACCCTAACCCTGCTCAAGGGCTAACCCCAACCCTAACCCTGATCAAGGGCTAACCCCAACCCTAACCCTGCTCAAGGGCTAACCCCAACCCTAACCCTGCTCAAGGGCTAACACCAACCCTAACCCTGCTCAAGGGCTAACCCTAACCCTGCTCAAGGGCTAACCCCAACCCTAATCCTGCTCAAGGGCCAACCCCAACCCTAACCCTGATCAAGGGCTAACCCCAACCCTAACCCTGCTCAAGGGCTAACCCTAACCCTGCTCACGGTTCAGGTTGAAAAATTAGTTCTTCCATTGTTTCATCATCGATTCGGACTCGCGCTGGGATTTATGTTAAATCAGTGTGTACAATCACTGAGCTTTAGGAAGCCTCTGGACACAATGGGTGTTTTTTTTCTGGAATACGCGGTAAACCAATCACAACAGACTGGGCCTTCTGACCAATCAGAGCAGAGTAGGCTCGCGGAAAGGAGGGATTCAGAGAGACTGAACGTTTTGGTGATGTGCAATGTATATTATGAGAAAATGAAAGTGTTTTTTGACCTTTGATGCATGTAAACCTGTTGTTTGAGACCTCCAAAACTAAATTAGGAAACTTTCAAATAGCATAATAGGGGCACTTTAAGAACACTTTCTTTTTTCTCATTTTATTCTTGTAGGTGAATTGCTGGGAATGGAGTACCTTTACAGCCAGACTGGCAAAACACTAACTCCAGTGCTCCAGAACCCAGAGGAGGAAGACAGGCTGGTGGAGGAGGTTGATGACCAGGATCTGGAAGATGAGGGGTTTGAGGAACAGATCATGGAGGACATCACAGTTCCAGTGCTGTATGAGGATGACCCCTGCCGTGATCTCGAAAACAGCCCCTCATCTTTGCCTCTGCCTCAGTCCCCAGTATCACTGGCTGAGCCGTCCACATCATCTGGTGGAGAAGGACAGCATCTTGCCCCTGCCCCTTCAGTGCTGTCACAGCCATCTGACACTGGAAGCAGTCTCTCAGATGATCAGGTAAGATACTTTAAGGCTTTTATTTAAGTTCAATCTCGTTTTATTCCACATATATTAACATTAATCTGCATTTACTAGGGACCAGTCATTGGCCCAGATGGCATCGCTGGGTGGGACAAGGTCCAGGATCTGGCTGGTTACCTGGTGGGTCTTCGTGAGGCTCCTTACCTCACTGACCACCAGATGACAGAGGCCATCCAGCTGTGGACAG
The DNA here is from genome assembly GCF_949357685.1 of Gobio gobio. Classification (NCBI taxonomy): domain Eukaryota; kingdom Metazoa; phylum Chordata; class Actinopteri; order Cypriniformes; family Gobionidae; genus Gobio; species Gobio gobio. The sequence goes on along the minus strand of NC_137101.1, from coordinate 37,974,640 downwards.
CTCTCCCTGATTGCGATAAACAGCGGGTCAACTATCAGCCTCGACATCAGCCTCAGTTGACACATGGGCGCTTTAAGGCACCAAAGCGGTCCGCTGTCACACCGGGTGTGGAAAGTGTGAAACGTTGTCTGATTGGACATCCTGGGGGTCCAGCACAGTGGCCCAGCACCAGCCGCTTGGTTGAGGCCATTTGTATGAAGCTGTGTGCTTTACACAAGTCGCCAACCAAGAAGGCTGGAGTTTGCACTCCCAGGTGGTCTAAAATCCTCTCAGATTACCACCACATCCGAGAGCTGGTGCTTAATAGTCGCAGGCTGATGGATGAAACAATGATCCAGCTGTTTGAGCTAAACCAGAGGACACTCATTCAGTGGTAAGCAAGGCACATTATTTGCTTCAAATTAACTGAATAATTCTAAACATATATATAATAAGTAATTTATTTTCAGGTTTCAGCGGCGGCAGAAGAATCAGGAAATGAGTGTCCTCGCTCAGGGACTGACGCCACCTGACCCCATTGCTGTGGCTATTACGCCGCTTCCTCCACCGAGGGAGAAACTGGATGAAGCACCATCGACCTCGGGCCCAAAACATACATTTGTCTTTCCGGCAAATAAAGAAGGACAGGCACCTATTCTGCGACCAGGTCGACGGCCCGCTGCTGCCACCAGGGAGTGCCCCATCGCACCTGCCCCCACAACATCAGGAGTTGTGCAGCCCATTTCAGCACCTGGGTCATTGCTGGGCACACTAGTCCTTAATCCAGACATGACTGTGTCGATGGTGTTTCAGTCTTCTGGTGCTTCGACATCCAGTGCAGGCCCAGCTCTGCCTGCTCCTGTGTCTGCTGCTCTTGTGTCTGCTGCTCCTGTGTCTGCTGCTCCTGTGTCTGCTGCTCCTGTGTCTGCTGCTGCCCTGTCTGCTGCTCCTCTGTCTGCTGCTCCTGTGTCTGCTGCTCCTGTGTCTGCTGCTGCCCTGTCTGCTGCTCCTCTGTCTGCTGCTCCTGTGTCCCGTTACACCCAGAGGAACAGGCGCCGACGGGCCCAGGAAGAGGAAAGTGGAGTCCATAAGAGGAAGTATGTGCGAGGGGTTACTTTTAACATGTGCAGCAAATGTGGACAGCCCAAAACTAAAGAGTTTGGCCATAGCCGATATGGTAATGCCACATTTTGCTTGCGTTCCTCTGGTGGACAATCTTTAGATGACTGGTTGGCAGAACAGCGGCAACAAAATAAACCCCAAACTCCACCTCCTCAATGAAAACCACCAGGGAGTACCCCATCGCACTTGCCACCACAGCATCAGGAGTTGTGCAGCCCATTATCAGTACCTGGGTCGTTGCTAAGCACACTAGACATGGCAACATGCCAGAACAGCACCAGCCAAATAAACACCAAATTCCACCTCCTCAAAAAACACTTTCCTGTATATATTACATGGGCCCACTTTTTATATTGTCCTGTATATATTGTGTGTGTATATATATATATATATGCCACATTTTGCTTGCGTGCCTGGACAATCTTCAGATGGCTGGTTGGCAGAACAGGGCCAGCAAAATAAACTCCAAAGTCCACCTCCTCAATAAATATTTTTCTGTATATGTTTTGTATGTATTACATGGGCCCACTTTTTTTATATTGTACTGTATATATTGTGTGTATGTACATTATTATATATATATATATATATATATATATGTATATATGTGTGTGTGTGTGTGTGTGTGTGTGTGTGTGTGTGTGTGTGTGTGTGTGTGTGTGTGCACTAATTTCAATATTTGTGTGTATATTTGTTAATTTTAATAAAACCTTTTACATGTGAAGTGTTTTTTATTAGATAAATTAAATCTGATAAATCATATCAATCAAATCATATCCCACAAAAAAAAAAAAAAAATATATATATATATATATATATTACACATAAAATAAAAATATATATATTACAGATAAAATAAAAAATAAATAAATATATATATATATATATATATTACACATAAAATAAAAATATATATATTACACATAAAATAAAAAATAAATATATATATATATATATATATATAAACATAAATTAAAAATAAAAACATTGATCAGACCCTTTTCACATTTCCGGGTTTTTCAGAGCGGAAGTCGTCATATTTGTGGTGAATGAGAGAACACATTAAACATATTTTTGTATGCCCATTTGCTCAAACAGCAAAAGAAAAAGGCCACAATAGTGGTTTCACCACATTCGAAAAGAGGGAAAAAATAGAGTGAGATTGATAACCGCAGTGAAAAGAGAAATATGTACATTTTTACCATCACTCCCATAACTTTTACTGTAATTTGATGCAAAAGTAATACAAAGTATTAGTGTTATAAATGTACATAGATAAAAAAAATGAAGGATTTACGATATTGATGACCGTTAAAACGCGTCATCACAGTCTGTGAAAAAGGGTCTATTATGTCATGGATTTCTAAATATAGGCGCAGATGATTGCACACTTGGAGACTGTGTCTCGTGGGTTCGAGTCCAACCCGCCGAGGATGCTTTGTTTCACATTTAACTAAAACTCCTCCATAACGCACATGAGTATACCCCGAATAATGTCGAGGGAAAATTTGTCGGCATATTCCCGTTTTATACGTCTTTTTCGCGTGCGTGCGTGGGCGGAAAGATTGGGCCCCTTCTTTTGCGCAGCGAGCGCTCTACCATTTGAGCTAATTCCCCTCGACGCCAGAGAGGTGTCCATCTCTTTCAAAAGCACCGGCGAGGACCGATCCCTAGCATGTGTGCAGGTGCTGCAGCGGGATTTCCAAAGGCCACAAAGAAAAGAGACAGTATTTCCTTATTCGCTGGCAACTTTGCACTGGCTACCGTTTAGTTTTAGATTTGATTAAAAGAGTGTGCTTTAAGCCATGCAAACAACAATGTTTGCACCCAGGCAGCAGCTGGAAGTGCTTCTGAGTCGGCTCGTTGGTCTAGGGGTATGATTCTCGCTTTGGGTGCGAGAGGTCCTGGGTTCAAATCCCGGACGAGCCCGTGCTTCTGCTTTTAATCTCTTCAGCCTCATTAGGGTCACGGGCAAGCAGGATATTTCTGGGAAATTGGTCATCAAACCTTCGCAAAGCGAGGCCGGTTAGCTCAGTTGGTTAGAGCGTGGTGCTAATAACGCCAAGGTCGCGGGTTCAATCCCCGTACGGGCCACTGTTTTGCTCTTTGGGACCTTCAGCTTCTGCTCGTTTCACAAGTGATGGCCAGTGTTACAGAAACCCCTGCCTGCAAGCCTGTAGTACACACCAGGCCGAAATAGCTCAGTTGGGAGAGCGTTAGACTGAAGATCTAAAGGTCCCTGGTTCGATCCCGGGTTTCGGCAGAGGAACCATGTCTGTGTGCTTTTGGTCGAGGGGGTCCACTGTCCAAACACCACCTGCTTTCTACTTGGTTCCACCTAGCCTCATCGCTATCTGCCTCTCAGACGGCCCGCTGTCAGGGTGTGGTGGTTCCATGGTGTAATGTTTAGCACTCTGGACTTTGAATCCAGTGATCCGAGTTCAAATCTCGGTGGAACCTTATTGGCTTTTCACGGCGGGGTGGGGACCAACTGAGGTGTTGCGCTATTGCTGTCGTACCTGTGAAATTGGCTGTCTGGAACCGATTGGGAAACATGGGCTCAAAAAGCATAGCCTTCGCTGGCTCTTTGGTATTGCTCTTCTTGGCTGATTGACTTAACTCTCTGCTGCTCAGTGAGAAAAGACAGCGCTTGCCAAGGTTCCATGGTGTAATGGTTAGCACTCTGGACTCTGAATCCAGCGATCCGAGTTCAAATCTCGGTGGGACCTGCTTTTGCCAGGAATGTGCGCAGGATCCCACCAGAAAAAAACTTTTCGATAGCAGTGATCCTCAAAAGCACGTCTCAGGAGTGCCCCTTGAAGTGAGCGTAAAAGGGCAGGACCCCACATGGAGAATGCGGGCATCGATCCCGCTACCTCTCGCATGCTAAGCGAGCGCTCTACCATTTGAGCTAATTCCCCTCGACGCCAGAGAGGTGTCCATCTCTTTCAAAAGAACCGGCGAGGACCGATCCCTAGCATGTGTGCAGGTGCTGCAGCGGGATTTCCAAAGGCCACAAAGAAAAGAGACAGTATTTCCTTATTCGCTGGCAACTTTGCACTGGCTACCGTTTAGTTTTAGATTTGATTAAAAGAGTGTGCTTTAAGCCATGCAAACAACAATGTTTGCGCCCAGGCAGCAGCTGGAAGTGCTTCTGAGTCGGCTTGTTGGTCTAGGGGTATGATTCTCGCTGTGGGTGCGAGAGGTCCCGGGTTCAAATCCCGGACGAGCCCGTGCTTCTGCTTTTAATCTCTTCAGCCTCATTAGGGTCACGGGCAAGCAGGATATTTCTGGGAAATTGGTCATCAAACCTTTGCAAAGCGAGGCCGGTTAGCTCAGTTGGTTAGAGCGTGGTGCTAACAACGCCAAGGTCGCGGGTTCGATCCCCGTACGGGCCACTGTTTTGCTCTTTGGGACCTTCAGCTTCTGCTCGTTTCACAAGTGATGGCCAGTGTCACAGAAACCCCTGCCTGCAAGCCTGTAGTACAGACCAGGCTGAAATACCTCAGTTGGGAGAGCGTTAGACTGAAGATCTAAAGGGCCCTTGTTCGATCCCGGGTTTCGGCAGAGGAACCATGTTTGTGTGCTTTTTGTCGAGGGGGTCCACTGTCCACACACCACCTGCATTCTACTTTGTTCCACCTACCCTCATCGCTATCTGCCTCTCAGACGGCCCGCTGTCAGGATGTGGTGGTTCCATGGTGTAATGTTTAGCACTCTGGACTTTGAATCCAGTGATCCGAGTTCAAATCTCGGTGGAACCTTAGTGGCTTTTCACGGCGGGGTGGGGACCAACTGAGGTGTTGCGCTATTGCTGTCGTACCTGTGAAATTGGCTGTCTGGAACCGATTGGGAAACATGGGCTCAAAAAGCATAGCCTTCGCTGGCTCTTTGGTATTGCTCTTCTTGGCTGATTGACTTAACTCTCTGCTGCTCGGTGAGAAAAGACAGCGCTTGCCAAGGTTCCATGGTGTAATGGTTAGCACTCTGGACTCTGAATCCAGCGATCCGAGTTCAAATCTCGGTGGGACCTGCTTTTGCCAGGAATGTGCGCAGGATCCCACCAGAAAAAAACTTTTCGATAGCAGTGATCCTCAAAAGCACGTCTCGGGAGTGCCCCTTGAAGTGAGCGTAAAAGGGCAGGACCCCACATGGAGAATGCGGGCATCGATCCCGCTACCTCTCGCATGCTAAGCGAGCGCTCTACCATTTGAGCTAATTCCCCTCGACGCCAGAGAGGTGTCCATCTCTTTCAAAAGCACCGGCGAGGACCGATCCCTAGCATGTGTGCAGGTGCTGCAGCGGGATTTCCAAAGGCCACAAAGAAAAGAGACAGTATTTCCTTATTCGCTGGCAACTTTGCACTGGCTACCGTTTAGTTTTAGATTTGATTAAAAGAGTGTGCTTTAAGCCATGCAAACAACAATGTTTGCACCCAGGCAGCAGCTGGAAGTGCTTCTGAGTCGGCTCGTTGGTCTAGGGGTATGATTCTCGCTTTGGGTGCGAGAGGTCCCGGGTTCAAATCCCGGACTAGCCCGTGCTTCTGCTTTTAATCTCTTCAGCCTCATTAGGGTCACGGGCAAGCAGGATATTTCTGGGAAATTGGTCATCAAACCTTTGCAAAGCGAGGCCGGTTAGCTCAGTTGGTTAGAGCGTGGTGCTAATAACGCCAAGGTCGCGGGTTCGATCCCCGTACGGGCCACTGTTTTGCTCTTTGGGACCTTCAGCTTCTGCTCGTTTCACAAGTGATGGCCAGTGTCACAGAAACCCCTGCCTGCAAGCCTGTAGTACAGACCAGGCCGAAATAGCTCAGTTGGGAGAGCGTTATGCTGAAGATCTAAAGGTCCCTGGTTCGATCCCGTGTTTCGGCAAAGGAACCATGTCTGTGTGCTTTTGGTCGAGGGGGTCCACTGTCCAAACACCACCTGCTTTCTACTTGGTTCCACCTAGCCTCATCGCTATCTGCCTCTCAGACGGCCCGCTGTCAGGGTGTGGTGGTTCCATGGTGTAATGTTTAGCACTCTGGACTTTGAATCCAGTGATCCGAGTTCAAATCTCGGTGGAACCTTAGTGGCTTTTCACGGCGGGGTGGGGACCAACTGAGGTGTTGCGCTATTGCTGTCGTACCTGTGAAATTGGCTGTCTGGAACCGATTGGGAAACATGGGCTCAAAAAGCATAGCCTTCGC
>NC_137101.1:37958351-37963351 GCF_949357685.1 Gobio gobio | reverse complement strand
ATTGCTCTTCTTGGCTGATTGACTTAACTCTCTGCTGCTCGGTGAGAAAAGACAGCGTTTGCCAAGGTTCCATGGTGTAATGGTTAGCACTCTGGACTCTGAATCCAGCGATCCGAGTTCAAATCTCGGTGGGACCTGCTTTTGCCAGGAATGTGCGCAGGATCCCACCAGAAAAAAACTTTTCGATAGCAGTGATCCTCAAAAGCACGTCTCGGGAGTGCCCCTTGAAGTGAGCGTAAAAGGGCAGGACCCCACGTGGAGAATACGGGCATCGATCCCGCTACCTCTCGCATGCTAAGCGAGCGCTCTACCATTTGAGCTAATTCCCCTTGACGCCAGAGAGGTGTCCATCTCTTTCAAAAGCACCGGCGAGGACAGATCCCTAGCATGTGTGCAGGTGCTGCAGCAGGATTTCCAAAGGCCACAAAGAAAAGAGACAGTATTTCCTTATTCGCTGGCAACTTTGCACTGGCTACCGTTTAGTTTTAGATTTGATTAAAAGAGTGTGCTTTAAGCCATGCAAACAATAATGTTTGCAGCCAGGCAGCAGCTGGAAGTGCTTCAGAGTCGGCTCGTTGGTCTAGGGGTATGATTCTCGCTTTGGGTGCGAGAGGTCCCGGGTTCAAATCCCGGACGAGCCCTTGCTTCTGCTTTTAATCTCTTCAGCCTCATTAGGGTCACGGGCAAGCAGGATATTTCTGGGAAATTGGTCATCAACCCTTTGCAAAGCGAGGCCGGTTAGCTCAGTTGGTTAGAGCGTGGTGCTAATAACGCCAAGGTCGCGGGTTCGATCCCCGTATGGGCCACTGTTTTGCTCTTTGGGACCTTCAGCTTCTGCTCGTTTCACAAGTGATGGCCAGTGTCACAGAAACCCCTGCCTGCAAGCCTGTAGTACACACCAGGCCGAAATAGCTCAGTTGGGAGAGCGTTAGACTGAAGATCTAAAGGTCCCTGGTTCGATCCCGGGTTTCGGCAGATGAACCATGTCTGTGTGCTTTTGGTCGAGGGGGTCCACTGTCCAAACACCACCTGCTTTCTACTTGGTTCCACCTAGCCTCATCGCTATCTGCCTCTCAGACGGCCCGCTGTCAGGGTGTGGTGGTTCCATGGTGTAATGTTTAGCACTCTGGACTTTGAATCCAGTGATCCGAGTTCAAATCTCGGTGGAACCTTAGTGGCTTTTCACGGCGGGGTGGGGACCAACTGAGGTGTTGCGCTATTGCTGTCGTACCTGTGAAATTGGCTGTCTGGAACCGATTGGGAAACATGGTCTCAAAAAGCATAGCCTTCGCTGGCTCTTTGGTATTGCTCTTCTTGGCTGATTGACTTAACTCTCTGCTGCTCGGTGAGAAAAGACAGCGTTTGCCAAGGTTCCATGGTGTAATGGTTAGCACTCTGGACTCTGAATCCAGCGATCCGAGTTCAAATCTCGGTGGGACCTGCTTTTGCCAGGAATGTGCGCAGGATCCCACCAGAAAAAAACTTTTCGATAGCAGTGATCCTCAAAAGCACGTCTCGGGAGTGCCCCTTGAAGTGAGCGTAAAAGGGCAGGACCCCACGTGGAGAATACGGGCATCGATCCCGCTACCTCTCGCATGCTAAGCGAGCGCTCTACCATTTGAGCTAATTCGCCTCGACGCTAGAGAGGTGTCCATCTCTTTCAAAAGCACCGGCGAGGACCGATCCCTAGCATGTGTGCAGGTGCTGCAGCAGGATTTCCAAAGGCCACAAAGAAAAGAGACATGATTTCCTTATTCGCTGGCAACTTTGCACTGGCTACCGTTTAGTTTTAGATTTGATTAAAAGAGTGTGCTTTAAGCCATGCAAACAATAATGTTTGCAGCCAGGCAGCAGCTGGAAGTGCTTCAGAGTCGGCTCGTTGGTCTGGGGTATGATTCTCGCTTTGGGTGCGAGAGGTCCAGGGTTCAAATCCCGGACGAGCCCGTGCTTCTGCTTTTAATCTCTTCAGCCTCATTAGGGTCACGGGCAAGCAGGATATTTCTGGGAAATTGGTCATCAAACCTTTGCAAAGCGAGGCCGGTTAGCTCAGTTGGTTAGAGCGTGGTGCTAATAACGCCAAGGTCGCGGGTTCGATCCCCGTACGGGCCACTGTTTTGCTCTTTGGGACCTTCAGCTTCTGCTCGTTTCACAAGTGATGGCCAGTGTCACAGAAACCCCTGCCTGCAAGCCTGTAGTACAGACCAGGCCGAAATACCTCAGTTGGGAGAGCGTTAGACTGAAGATCTAAAGGGCCCTGGTTCGATCCCGGGTTTCGGCAGAGGAACCATGTCTGTGTGCTTTTGGTCGAGGGGGTCCACTGTCCACACACCACCTGCATTCTACCTGGTTCCACCTAGCCTCATCGCTATCTGCCTCTCAGACGGCCCGGTGTCAGGATGTGGTGGTTCCATTGTGTAATGGTTAGCACTCTGGACTTTGAATCCAGTGATCCGAGTTCAAATCTCGGTGGAACCTTAGTGGCTTTTCACGGCGGGGTGGGGACCAACTGAGGTGTTGCGCTATTGCTGTCGTACCTGTGAAATTGGCTGTCTGGAACCGATTGGGAAACATGGGCTCAAAAAGCATAGCCTTCGCTGGCTCTTTGGTATTGCTCTTCTTGGCTGATTGACTTAACTCTCTGCTGCTCGTGAGAAAAGACAGCGCTTGCCAAGGTTCCATGGTGTAATGGTTAGCACTCTGGACTCTGAATCCAGCGATCCGAGTTCAAATCTCGGTGGGACCTGCTTTTGCCAGGAATGTGCGCAGGATCCCACCAGAAAAAAACTTTTCGATAGCAGTGATCCTCAAAAGCACGTCTCGGGAGTGCCCCTTGAAGTGAGCGTAAAAGGGCAGGACCCCACATGGAGAATGCGGGCATCGATCCCGCTACCTCTCGCATGCTAAGCGAGCGCTCTACCATTTGAGCTAATTCCCCTCGACTCCAGAGAGGTGTCCATCTCTTTCAAAAGCACCGGCGAGGACCGATCCCTAGCATGTGTGCAGGTGCTGCAGCGGGATTTCCAAAGGCCACAAAGAAAAGAGACAGTATTTCCTTATTCGCTGGCAACTTTGCACTGGCTACCGTTTAGTTTTAGATTTGATTAAAAGAGTGTGCTTTAAGCCATGCAAACAACAATGTTTGCACCCAGGCAGCAGCTGGAAGTGCTTCTGAGTCGGCTCGTTGGTCTAGGGGTATGATTCTTGCTTTGGGTGCGAGAGTTCCCGGGTTCAAATCCCGGACGAGCCCGTGCTTCTGCTTTTAATCTCTTCAGCCTCATTAGGGTCACGGGCAAGCAGGATATTTCTGGGAAATTGGTCATCAAACCTTTGCAAAGCGAGGCCGGTTAGCTCAGTTGGTTAGAGCGTGGTGCTAATAACGCCAAGGTCGCGGGTTCGATCCCCGTACGGGCCACTGTTTTGCTCTTTGGGACCTTCAGCTTCTGCTCGTTTCACAAGTGATGGCCAGTGTCACAGAAACCCCTGCCTGCAAGCCTGTAGTACAGACCAGGCCGAAATAGCTCAGTTGGGAGAGCGTTATGCTGAAAATCTAAAGGTCCCTGGTTCGATCCCGTGTTTCGGCAAAGGAACCATGTCTGTGTGCTTTTGGTCGAGGGGGTCCACGGTCCAAACACCACCTGCTTTCTTCTTGGTTCCACCTAGCCTCATCGCTATCTGCCTCTCAGACGGCCCGCTGTCAGGGTGTGGTGGTTCCATGGTGTAATGTTTAGCACTCTGGACTTTGAATCCAGTGATCCGAGTTCAAATCTCGGTGGAACCTTAGTGGCTTTTCACGGCGGGGTGGGGACCAACTGAGGTGTTGCGCTATTGCTGTCGTACCTGTGAAATTGGCTGTCTGGAACCAATTGGGAAACATGGTCTCAAAAAGCATAGCCTTCGCTGGCTCTTTGGTATTGCTCTTCTTGGCTGATTGACTTAACTCTCTGCTGCTCGGTGAGAAAAGACAGCGTTTGCCAAGGTTCCATGGTGTAATGGTTAGCACTCTGGACTCTGAATCCAGCGATCCGAGTTCAAATCTCGGTGGGACCTGCTTTTGCCAGGAATGTGCGCAGGATCCCACCAGAAAAAAACTTTTCGATAGCAGTGATCCTCAAAAGCACGTCTCGGGAGTGCCCCTTGAAGTGAGCGCAAAAGGGCAGGACCCCACGTGGAGAATACGGGCATCGATCCCGCTACCTCTCGCATGCTAAGCGAGCGCTCTACCATTTGAGCTAATTCCCCTCGACGCCAGAGAGGTGTCCATCTCTTTCAAAAGCACCGGCGAGGACCGATCCCTAGCATGTGTGCAGGTGCTGCAGCAGGATTTCCAAAGGCCACAAAGAAAAGAGACAGTATTTCCTTATTCGCTGGCAACTTTGCACTGGCTACCGTTTAGTTTTAGATTTGATTAAAAGAGTGTGCTTTAAGCCATGCAAACAATAATGTTTGCAGCCAGGCAGCAGCTGGAAGTGCTTCAGAGTCGGCTCGTTGGTCTAGGGGTATGATTCTCGCTTTGGGTGCGAGAGGTCCCGGGTTCAAATCCCGGATGAGCCCGTGCTTCTGCTTTTAATCTCTTCAGCCTCATTAGGGTCACGGGCAAGCAGGATATTTCTGGGAAATTGGTCATCAAACCTTTGCAAAGCGAGGCCGGTTAGCTCAGTTGGTTAGAGCGTGGTGCTAATAACGCCAAGGTCGCGGGTTCGATCCCCGTACGGGCCACTGTTTTGCTCTTTGGGACCTTCAGCTTCTGCTCGTTTCACAAGTGATGGCCAGTGTCACAGAAACCCCTGCCTGCAAGCCTGTAGTACAGACCAGGCCGAAATACCTCAGTCGGGAGAGTGTTAGACTGAAGATCTAAAGGGCCCTGGTTCGATCCCGGGTTTCGGCAGAGGAACCATGTCTGTGTGCTTTTGGTCGAGGGGGTCCAATGTCCACACACCACCTGCATTCTACTTGGTTCCACCTAGCCTCATCGCTATCTGCCTCTCAGACGGCCCGCTGTC
>NC_137101.1:37943351-37955851 GCF_949357685.1 Gobio gobio | reverse complement strand
AACCATGTCTGTGTGCTTTTGGTCGAGGGGGTCCACGGTCCAAACACCACCTGCTTTCTACTTGGTTCCACCTAGCCTCATCGCTATCTGCCTCTCAGACGGCCCGCTGTCAGGGTGTGGTGGTTCCATGGTGTAATGTTTAGCACTCTGGACTTTGAATCCAGTGATCCGAGTTCAAATCTCGGTGGAACCTTAGTGGCTTTTCACGGCGGGGTGGGGACCAACTGAGGTGTTGCGCTATTGCTGTCGTACCTGTGAAATTGGCTGTCTGGAACCGATTGGGAAACATGGGCTCAAAAAGCATAGCCTTCGCTGGCTCTTTGGTATTGCTCTTCTTGGCTGATTGACTTAACTCTCTGCTGCTCGGTGAGAAAAGACAGCGCTTGCCAAGGTTCCATGGTGTAATGGTTAGCACTCTGGACTCTGAATCCAGCGATCCGAGTTCAAATCTCGGTGGGACCTGCTTTTGCCAGGAATGTGCGCAGGATCCCACCAGAAAAAAACTTTTCGATAGCAGTGATCCTCAAAAGCACGTCTCGGGAGTGCCCCTTGAAGTGAGCGTAAAAGGGCAGGACCCCACATGGAGAATGCGGGCATCGATCCCGCTACCTCTCGCATGCTAAGCGAGCGCTCTACCATTTGAGCTAATTCCCCTCAACGCCAGAGAGAAGGTGTCCATCTCTCTCAAAAACACCGGCGAGGACCGATCCCTAGCATGTGTGCAGGTGCTGCAGCGGGATTTCCAAAGGCCACAAAGAAAAGAGAGAGTATTTCCTTATTCGCTGGCAACTTTGCACTGGCTACCGTTTAGTTTTAGATTTGATTAAAAGAGTGTGCTTTAAGCCATGCAAACAACAATCTTTGGAGCCAGGCAGCAGCTGGAAGTGCTTCTGAGTCGGCTCGTTGGTCTAGGGGTATGATTCTCGCTTTGGGTGCGAGAGGTCCCGGGTTTAAATCCCGGACGAGGCCGTTCTTCTGCTTTTAATCTCTTCAGCCTCATTAGGGTCACGGGCAAGCAGGATATTTCTGGGAAATTGGTCATCAAACCTTTGCAAAGCGAGGCCGGTTAGCTCAGTTGGTTAGAGCGTGGTGCTAATAACGCCAAGGTCGCGGGTTCGATCCCCGTACGGGCCACTGTTTTGCTCTCTGGGACCTTCAGCTTCTGCTCGTTTCACAAATGATGGCCGGTCTCACAGAAACCCCTGCCTGCAAGCCTGTAACACAGACCTGGCCGAAATAGCTCAGTTGGGAGAGCGTTAGACTGAAGATCTAAAGGTCCCTGGTTCGATCCCGGGTTTCGGCAGAGGAACCAATTCTGTGTGCTTTTTGTCGAGGGGGTCCACTGTCCACACACCACCTGCATTCTACTTTGTTCCACCTACCCTCATCGCTATCTGCCTCTCAGACGGCCCGCTGTCAGGATGTGGTGGTTCCATGGTGTAATGGTTAGCACTCTGGACTTTGAATCCAGTGATCCGAGTTCAAATCTCGGTGGAACCTTAGTGGCTTTTCACGGCGGGGTGGGGACCAACTGAGGTGTTGCGCTATTACTGTCCTACCTGTGAAATTGGCTGTCTGGAACCGATTGGGAAACATGGGCTCAAAAAGCATAGCCTTTGCTGGCTCTTTGGTATTGCTCTTCTTGGCTGATTGACTTAACTCTCTGCTGCTCGGTGAGAAAAGACAGAGTTTGCCAAGGTTCCATGGTGTAATGGTTAGCACTCTGGACTCTGAATCCAGCGATCCGAGTTCAAATCTCGGTGGGACCTGCTTTTGCCAGGAATGTGAGCAGGATCCCACCAGAAAAAAACTTTTCAATAGCACTGATCCTCAAAAGCACGTCTCGGGAGTGCCCCTTGAAGTGAGCGTAAAAGGGCAGGACCCCACGTGGACAATACGGGCATCGATCCCGCTACCTCTCGCATGCTAAGCAAGCGCTCTACCATTTGAGCTAATTCCCCTCGACGCCAGAGAGGTGTCCATCTCTTTCAAAAGCACCGGCGAGGACCGATCCCTAGCATGTGTGCAGGTGCTGCAGCAGGATTTCCAAAGGCCACAAAGAAAAGAGACAGTATTTCCTTGTTCGCTGGCAACTTTGCACTGGCTACCGTTTAGTTTTAGATTTGATTAAAAGAGTGTGCTTTAAGCCATGCAAACAATAATGTTTGCAGCCAGGCAGCAGCTGGAAGTGCTTCAGAGTCGGCTCGTTGGTCTAGGGGTATGATTCTCGCTTTGGGTGCGAGAGGTCCCGGGTTCAAATCCCGGACGAGCCCGTGCTTCTGCTTTTAATCTCTTCAGCCTCATTAGGGTCACGGGCAAGCAGGATATTTCTGGGAAATTGGTCATCAAACCTTTGCAAAGCGAGGCCGGTTAGCTCAGTTGGTTAGAGCGTGGTGCTAATAACGCCAAGGTCGCGGGTTCGATCCCCGTACGGGCCACTGTTTTGCTCTCTGGGACCTTCAGCTTCTGCTCGTTTCACAAATGATGGCCGGTCTCACAGAAACCCCTGCCTGCAAGCCTGTAACACAGACCTGGCCGAAATAGCTCAGTTGGGAGAGCGTTAGACTGAAGATCTAAAGGTCCCTGGTTCGATCCCGGGTTTCGGCAGAGGAACCATGTCTGTGTGCTTTTTGTCGAGGGGGTGCACTGTCCACACACCACCTGCATTCTACTTTGTTCCACCTACCCTCATCGCTATCTGCCTCTCAGACGGCCCGCTGTCAGGATGTGGTGGTTCCATGGTGTAATGGTTAGCACTCTGGACTTTGAATCCAGTGATCCGAGTTCAAATCTCGGTGGAACCTTAGTGGCTTTTCACGGCGGGGTGGGGACCAACTGAGGTGTTGCGCTATTGCTGTCGTACCTGTGAAATTGGCTGTCTGGAACCGATTGGGAAACATGGGCTCAAAAAGCATAGCCTTTAATGGCTCTTTGGTATTGCTCTTCTTGGCTGATTGACTTAACTCTCTGCTGCTCGGTGAGAAAAGACAGCGTTTGCCAAGGTTCCATGGTGTAATGTTTAGCACTCTGGACTTTGAATCCAGTGATCCGAGTTCAAATCTCGGTGGAACCTTAGTGGCTTTTCACGGCGGGGTGGGGACCAACTGAGGTGTTGCGCTATTGCTGTCGTACCTGTGAAATTGGCTGTCTGGAACCGATTGGGAAACATGGGCTCAAAAAGCATAGCCTTTGCTGGCTCTTTGGTATTGCTCTTCTTGGCTGATTGACTTAACTCTCTGCTGCTCGGTGAGAAAAGACAGAGTTTGCCAAGGTTCCATGGTGTAATGGTTAGCACTCTGGACTCTGAATCCAGCGATCCGAGTTCAAATCTCGGTGGGACCTGCTTTTGCCAGGAATGTGAGCAGGATCCCACCAGAAAAAAACTTTTCAATAGCACTGATCCTCAAAAGCACGTCTCGGGAGTGCCCCTTGAAGTGAGCGTAAAAGGGCAGGACCCCACGTGGACAATACGGGCATCGATCCCGCTACCTCTCGCATGCTAAGCAAGCGCTCTACCATTTGAGCTAATTCCCCTCGACGCCAGAGAGGTGTCCATCTCTTTCAAAACCACCGGCGAGGACCGATCCCTAGCATGTGTGCAGGTGCTGCAGCAGGATTTCCAAAGGCCACAAAGAAAAGAGACAGTATTTCCTTGTTCGCTGGCAACTTTGCACTGGCTACCGTTTAGTTTTAGATTTGATTAAAAGAGTGTGCTTTAAGCCATGCAAACAATAATGTTTGCAGCCAGGCAGCAGCTGGAAGTGCTTCAGAGTCGGCTCGTTGGTCTAGGGGTATGATTCTCGCTTTGGGTGCGAGAGGTCCCGGGTTCAAATCCCGGACGAGCCCGTGCTTCTGCTTTTAATCTCTTCAGCCTCATTAGGGTCACGGGCAAGCAGGATATTTCTGGGAAATTAGTCATCAAACCTTTGCAAAGCGAGGCCGGTTAGCTCAGTTGGTTAGAGCGTGGTGCTAATAACGCCAAGGTCGCGGGTTCGATCCCCGTACGGGCCACTGTTTTGCTCTTTGGGACCTTCAGCTTCTGCTCGTTTCACAAGTGATGGCCAGTGTCACAGAAACCCCTGCCTGCAAGCCTGTAGTACAGACCAGGCCGAAATAGCTCAGTTGGGAGAGCGTTATGCTGAAGATCTAAAGGTCCCTGGTTCGATCCCGTGTTTCGGCAAAGGAACCATGTCTGTGTGCTTTTGGTCGAGGGGGTCCACTGTCCAAACACCACCTGCTTTCTACTTGGTTCCACCTAGCCTCATCGCTATCTGCCTCTCAGACGGCCCGGTGTCAGGATGTGGTGGTTCCATGGTGTAATGGTTAGCACTCTGGACTTTGAATCCAGTGATCCGAGTTCAAATCTCGGTGGAACCTTAGTGGCTTTTCACGGCGGGGTGGGGACCAACTGAGGTGTTGCGCTATTGCTGTCGTACCTGTGAAATTGGCTGTCTGGAACCAATTGGGAAACATGGTCTCAAAAAGCATAGCCTTCGCTGGCTCTTTGGTATTGCTCTTCTTGGCTGATTGACTTAACTCTCTGCTGCTCGGTGAGAAAAGACAGCGCTTGCCAAGGTTCCATGGTGTAATGGTTAGCACTCTGGACTCTGAATCCAGCGATCCGAGTTCAAATCTCGGTGGGACCTGCTTTTGCCAGGAATGTGCGCAGGATCCCACCAGAAAAAAACTTTTCGATAGCAGTGATCCTCAAAAGCACGTCTCGGGAGTGCCCCTTGAAGTGAGCGTAAAAGGGCAGGACCCCACATGGAGCATGCGGGCATCGATCCCGCTACCTCTCGCATGCTAAGCGAGCGCTCTACCATTTGAGCTAATTCCCCTCAACGCCAGAGAGAAGGTGTCCATCTCTCTCAAAAACACCGGCGAGGACCGATCCCTAGCATGTGTGCAGGTGCTGCAGCGGGATTTCCAAAGGCCACAAAGAAAAGAGACAGTATTTCCTTATTCGCTGGCAACTTTGCACTGGCTACCGTTTAGTTTTAGATTTGATTAAAAGAGTGTGCTTTAAGCCATGCAAACAACAATGTTTGCACCCAGGCAGCAGCTGGAAGTGCTTCTGAGTCGGCTCGTTGGTCTAGGGGTATGACTCTTGCTTTGGGTGCGAGAGGTCCCGGGTTCAAATCCCGGACGAGCCCGTGCTTCTGCTTTTAATCTCTTCAGCCTCATTAGGGTCACGGGCAAGCAGGATATTTCTGGGAAATTGGTCATCAAACCTTTGCAAAGCGAGGCCGGTTAGCTCAGTTGGTTAGAGCGTGGTGCTAATAACGCCAAGGTCGCGGGTTCGATCCCCGTACGGGCCACTGTTTTGCTCTTTGGGACCTTCAGCTTCTGCTCGTTTCACAAGTGATGGCCAGTGTCACAGAAACCCCTGCCTGCAAGCCTGTAGTACAGACCAGGCCGAAATAGCTCAGTTGGGAGAGCGTTATGCTGAAGATCTAAAGGTCCCTGGTTCGATCCCGTGTTTCGGCAAAGGAACCATGTCTGTGTGCTTTTGGTCGAGGGGGTCCACTGTCCAAACACCACCTGCTTTCTACTTGGTTCCACCTAGCCTCATCGCTATCTGCCTCTCAGACGGCCCGGTGTCAGGATGTGGTGGTTCCATGGTGTAATGGTTAGCACTCTGGACTTTGAATCCAGTGATCCGAGTTCAAATCTCGGTGGAACCTTAGTGGCTTTTCACGGCGGGGTGGGGACCAACTGAGGTGTTGCGCTATTGCTGTCGTACCTGTGAAATTGGCTGTCTGGAACCGATTGGGAAACATGGTCTCAAAAAGCATAGCCTTCGCTGGCTCTTTGGTATTGCTCTTCTTGGCTGATTGACTTAACTCTCTGCTGCTCGGTGAGAAAAGACAGCTTTGCCAAGGTTCCATGGTGTAATGGTTAGCACTCTGGACTCTGAATCCAGCGATCTGAGTTCAAATCTCGGTGGAACCTTAGTGGCTTTTCACGGCGGGGTGGGGACCAACTGAGGTGTTGCGCTATTGCTGTCGTACCTGTGAAATTGGCTGTCTGGAACCGATTGGGAAACATGGGCTCAAAAAGCATAGCCTTCGCTGGCTCTTTGGTATTGCTCTTCTTGGCTGATTGACTTAACTCTCTGCTGCTCGGTGAGAAAAGACAGCGCTTGCCAAGGTTCCATGGTGTAATGGTTAGCACTCTGGACTCTGAATCCAGCGATCCGAGTTCAAATCTCGGTGGGACCTGCTTTTGTCAGGAATGTGCGCAGGATCCCACCAGAAAAAAACTTTTCGATAGCAGTGATCCTCAAAAGCACGTCTCGGGAGTGCCCCTTGAAGTGAGCGTAAAAGGGCAGGACCC
The DNA here is from genome assembly GCF_949357685.1 of Gobio gobio. Taxonomy (NCBI): domain Eukaryota; kingdom Metazoa; phylum Chordata; class Actinopteri; order Cypriniformes; family Gobionidae; genus Gobio; species Gobio gobio. The sequence goes on along the minus strand of NC_137101.1, from coordinate 37,949,515 downwards.
CACATGGAGAATGCGGGCATCGATCCCGCTACCTCTCGCATGCTAAGCGAGCGCTCTACCATTTGTGCTAATTCCCCTCGACTCCAGAGAGGTGTCCATCTCTTTCAAAAGCACCGGCGAGGACCGATCCCTAGCATGTGTGCAGGTGCTGCAGCGGGATTTCCAAAGGCCACAAAGAAAAGAGACAGTATTTCCTTATTCGCTGGCAACTTTGCACTGGCTACCGTTTAGTTTTAGATTTGATTAAAAGAGTGTGCTTTAAGCCATGCAAACAACAATGTTTGCACCCAGGCAGCAGCTGGAAGTACTTCTGAGTCGGCTCGTTGGTCTAGGGGTATGATTCTTGCTTTGAGTGCGAGAGGTCCCGGGTTCAAATCCCGGACGAGCCCGTGCTTCTGCTTTTAATCTCTTCAGCCTCATTAGGGTCACGGGCAAGCAGGATATTTCTGGGAAATTGGTCATCAAACCTTTGCAAAGCGAGGCCGGTTAGCTCAGTTGGTTAGAGCGTGGTGCTAATAACGCCAAGGTCGCGGGTTCGATCCCCGTACGGGCCACTGTTTTGCTCTTTGGGACCTTCAGCTTCTGCTCGTTTCACAAGTGATGGCCAGTGTCACAGAAACCCCTGCCTGCAAGCCTGTAGTACAGACCAGGCCGAAATAGCTCAGTTGGGAGAGCGTTATGCTGAAAATCTAAAGGTCCCTTGTTCGATCCCGTGTTTCGGCAAAGGAACCATGTCTGTGTGCTTTTGGTCGAGGGGGTCCACGGTCCAAACACTTCCTGCTTTCTACTTGGTTCCACCTAGCCTCATCGCTATCTGCCTCTCAGACGGCCCGCTGTCAGGGTGTGGTGGTTCCATGGTGTAATGTTTAGCACTCTGGACTTTGAATCCAGTGATCCGAGTTCAAATCTCGGTGGAACCTTAGTGGCTTTTCACGGCGGGGTGGGGACCAACTGAGGTGTTGCGCTATTGCTGTCGTACCTGTGAAATTGGCTGTCTGGAACCAATTGGGAAACATGGTCTCAAAAAGCATAGCCTTCGCTGGCTCTTTGGTATTGCTCTTCTTGGCTGATTGACTTAACTCTCTGCTGCTCGGTGAGAAAAGACAGCGTTTGCCAAGGTTCCATGGTGTAATGGTTAGCACTCTGGACTCTGAATCCAACGATCCGAGTTCAAATCTCGGTGGGACCTGCTTTTGCCAGGAATGTGCGCAGGATCCCACCAGAAAAAAACTTTTCGATAGCAGTGATCCTCAAAAGCACGTCTCGGGAGTGCCCCTTGAAGTGAGCGCAAAAGGGCAGGACCCCACGTGGAGAATACGGGCATCGATCCCGCTACCTCTCGCATGCTAAGCGAGCGCTCTACCATTTGAGCTAATTCCACTCGACGCCAGAGAGGTGTCCATCTCTTTCAAAAGAGCCGGCGAGGACCGATCCCTAGCATGTGTGCAGGTGCTGCAGCAGGATTTCCAAAGGCCACAAAGAAAAGAGACAGTATTTCCTTATTCGCTGGCAACTTTGCACTGGCTACCGTTTAGTTTTAGATTTGATTAAAAGAGTGTGCTTTAAGCCATGCAAACAATAATGTTTGCAGCCAGGCAGCAGCTGGAAGTGCTTCAGAGTCGGCTCGTTGGTCTAGGGGTATGATTCTCGCTTTGGGTGCGAGAGGTCCCGGGTTCAAATCCCGGATGAGCCCGTGCTTCTGCTTTTAATCTCTTCAGCCTCATTAGGGTCACGGGCAAGCAGGATATTTCTGGGAAATTGGTCATCAAACCTTTGCAAAGCGAGGCCGGTTAGCTCAGTTGGTTAGAGCGTGGTGCTAATAACGCCAAGGTCGCGGGTTCGATCCCCGTACGGGCCACTGTTTTGCTCTTTGGGACCTTCAGCTTCTGCTCGTTTCACAAGTGATGGCCAGTGTCACAGAAACCCCTGCCTGCAAGCCTGTAGTACAGACCAGGCCGAAATACCTCAGTTGGGAGAGCGTTAGACTGAAGATCTAAAGGGCCTTGGTTCGATCCCGGGTTTCGGCAGAGGAACCATGTCTGTGTGCTTTTGGTCGAGGGGGTCCACTGTCCACACACCACCTGCATTCTACTTGGTTCCACCTAGCCTCATCGCTATCTGCCTCTCAGACGGCCCGGTGTCAGGGTGTGGTGGTTCCATGGTGTAATGGTTAGCACTCTGGACTTTGAATCCAGTGATCCGAGTTCAAATCTCGGTGGAACCTTAGTGGCTTTTCACGGCGGGGTGGGGACCAACTGAGGTGTTGCGCTATTGCTGTCGTACCTGTGAAATTGGCTGTCTGGAACCGATTGGGAAACATGGTCTCAAAAAGCATAGCCTTCGCTGGCTCTTTGGTATTGCTCTTCTTGGCTGATTGACTTAACTCTCTGCTGCTCGGTGAGAAAAGACAGCTTTGCCAAGGTTCCATGGTGTAATGGTTAGCACTCTGGACTCTGAATCCAGCGATCTGAGTTCAAATCTCGGTGGAACCTTAGTGGCTTTTCACGGCGGGGTGGGGACCAACTGAGGTGTTGCGCTATTGCTGTCGTACCTGTGAAATTGGCTGTCTGGAACCGATTGGGAAACATGGGCTCAAAAAGCATAGCCTTCGCTGGCTCTTTGGTATTGCTCTTCTTGGCTGATTGACTTAACTCTCTGCTGCTCGGTGAGAAAAGACAGCGCTTGCCAAGGTTCCATGGTGTAATGGTTAGCACTCTGGACTCTGAATCCAGCGATCCGAGTTCAAATCTCGGTGGGACCTGCTTTTGCCAGGAATGTGCGCAGGATCCCACCAGAAAAAAACTTTTCGATAGCAGTGATCCTCAAAAGCACGTCTCGGGAGTGCCCCTTGAAGTGAGCGTAAAAGGGCAGGACCCCACATGGAGAATGCGGGCATCGATCCCGCTACCTCTCGCATGCTAAGCGAGCGCTCTACCATTTGAGCTAATTCCCCTCAACGCCAGAGAGAAGGTGTCCATCTCTCTCAAAAACACCGGCGAGGACCGATCCCTAGCATGTGTGCAGGTGCTGCAGCGGGATTTCCAAAGGCCACAAAGAAAAGAGAGAGTATTTCCTTATTCGCTGGCAACTTTGCACTGGCTACCGTTTAGTTTTAGATTTGATTAAAAGAGTGTGCTTTAAGCCATGCAAACAACAATCTTTGGAGCCAGGCAGCAGCTGGAAGTGCTTCTGAGTCGGCTCGTTGGTCTAGGGGTATGATTCTCGCTTTGGGTGCGAGAGGTCCCGGGTTCAAATCCCGGACGAGCCCGTTCTTCTGCTTTTAATCTCTTCAGCCTCATTAGGGTCACGGGCAAGCAGGATATTTCTGGGAAATTGGTCATCAAACCTTTGCAAAGCGAGGCCGGTTAGCTCAGTTGGTTAGAGCGTGGTGCTAATAACGCCAAGGTCGCGGGTTCGATCCCCGTACGGGCCACTGTTTTGCTCTCTGGGACCTTCAGCTTCTGCTCGTTTCACAAATGATGGCCGGTCTCACAGAAACCCCTGCCTGCAAGCCTGTAACACAGACCTGGCCGAAATAGCTCAGTTGGGAGAGTGTTAGACTGAAGATCTAAAGGTCCCTGGTTCGATCCCGGGTTTCGGCAGAGGAACCATGTCTGTGTGCTTTTTGTCGAGGGGGTCCACTGTCCACACACCACCTGCATTCTACTTTGTTCCACCTACCCTCATCGCTATCTGCCTCTCAGACGGCCCGCTGTCAGGATGTGGTGGTTCCATGGTGTAATGGTTAGCACTCTGGACTTTGAATCCAGTGATCCGAGTTCAAATCTCGGTGGAACCTTAGTGGCTTTTCACGGCGGGGTGGGGACCAACTGAGGTGTTGCGCTATTGCTGTCCTACCTGTGAAATTGGCTGTCTGGAACCGATTGGGAAACATGGGCTCAAAAAGCATAGCCTTCCCTGGCTCTTTGGTATTGCTCTTCTTGGCTGATTGACTTAACTCTCTGCTGCTCGGTGAGAAAAGACAGCGCTTGCCAAGGTTCCATGGTGTAATGGTTAGCACTCTGGACTCTGAATCCAGCGATCCGAGTTCAAATCTCGGTGGGACCTGCTTTTGCCAGGAATGTGCGCAGGATCCCACCAGAAAAAAACTTTTCGATAGCAGTGATCCTCAAAAGCACGTCTCGGGAGTGCCCCTTGAAGTGAGCGTAAAAGGGCAGGACCCCACATGGAGAATGCGGGCATCGATCCCGCTACCTCTCGCATGCTAAGCGAGCGCTCTACCATTTGAGCTAATTCCCCTCGACGCCAGAGAGGTGTCCATCTCTTTCAAAAGCACCGGCGAGGACCGATCCCTAGCATGTGTGCAGGTGCTGCAGCAGGATTTCCAAAGGCCACAAAGAAAAGAGACAGTATTTCCTTGTTCGCTGGCAACTTTGCACTGGCTACCGTTTAGTTTTAGATTTGATTAAAAGAGTGTGCTTTAAGCCATGCAAACAATAATGTTTGCAGCCAGGCAGCAGCTGGAAGTGCTTCAGAGTCGGCTCGTTGGTCTAGGGGTATGATTCTCGCTTTGGGTGCGAGAGGTCCCGGGTTCAAATCCCGGACGAGCCCGTGCTTCTGCTTTTAATCTCTTCAGCCTCATTAGGGTCACGGGCAAGCAGGATATTTCTGGGAAATTGGTCATCAAACCTTTGCAAAGCGAGGCCGGTTAGCTCAGTTGGTTAGAGCGTGGTGCTAATAACGCCAAGGTCGCGGGTTCGATCCCCGTACGGGCCACTGTTTTGCTCTTTGGGACCTTCAGCTTCTGCTCGTTTCACAAGTGATGGCCAGTGTCACAGAAACCCCTGCCTGCAAGCCTGTAGTACAGACCAGGCCGAAATAGCTCAGTTGGGAGAGCGTTATGCTGAAGATCTAAAGGTCCCTGGTTCGATCCCGTGTTTCGGCAAAGGAACCATGTCTGTGTGCTTTTGGTCGAGGGGGTCCACTGTCCAAACACCACCTGCTTTCTACTTGGTTCCACCTAGCCTCATCGCTATCTGCCTCTCAGACGGCCCGGTGTCAGGATGTGGTGGTTCCATGGTGTAATGGTTAGCACTCTGGACTTTGAATCCAGTGATCCGAGTTCAAATCTCGGTGGAACCTTAGTGGCTTTTCACGGCGGGGTGGGGACCAACTGAGGTGTTGCGCTATTGCTGTCGTACCTGTGAAATTGGCTGTCTGGAACCAATTGGGAAACATGGTCTCAAAAAGCATAGCCTTCGCTGGCTCTTTGGTATTGCTCTTCTTGGCTGATTGACTTAACTCTCTGCTGCTCGGTGAGAAAAGACAGCTTTGCCAAGGTTCCATGGTGTAATGGTTAGCACTCTGGACTCTGAATCCAGCGATCTGAGTTCAAATCTCGGTGGAACCTTAGTGGCTTTTCACGGCGGGGTGGGGACCAACTGAGGTGTTGCGCTATTGCTGTCGTACCTGTGAAATTGGCTGTCTGGAACCGATTGGGAAACATGGGCTCAAAAAGCATAGCCTTCGCTGGCTCTTTGGTATTGCTCTTCTTGGCTGATTGACTTAACTCTCTGCTGCTCGGTGAGAAAAGACAGCGCTTGCCAAGGTTCCATGGTGTAATGGTTAGCACTCTGGACTCTGAATCCAGCGATCCGAGTTCAAATCTCGGTGGGACCTGCTTTTGCCAGGAATGTGCGCAGGATCCCACCAGAAAAAAACTTTTCGATAGCAGTGATCCTCAAAAGCACGTCTCGGGAGTGCCCCTTGAAGTGAGCGTAAAAGGGCAGGACCCCACATGGAGAATGCGGGCATCGATCCCGCTACCTCTCGCATGCTAAGCGAGCGCTCTACCATTTGTGCTAATTCCCCTCGACTCCAGAGAGGTGTCCATCTCTTTCAAAAGCACCGGCGAGGACCGATCCCTAGCATGTGTGCAGGTGCTGCAGCGGGATTTCCAAAGGCCACAAAGAAAAGAGACAGTATTTCCTTATTCGCTGGCAACTTTGCACTGGCTACCGTTTAGTTTTAGATTTGATTAAAAGAGTGTGCTTTAAGCCATGCAAACAACAATGTTTGCACCCAGGCAGCAGCTGGAAGTGCTTCTGAGTCGGCTCGTTGGTCTAGGGGTATGATTCTTGCTTTAGGTGCGAGAGGTCCCGGGTTCAAATCCCGGACGAGCCCGTGCTTCTGCTTTTAATCTC